>NW_005361351.1:1738779-1749221 GCF_000412655.1 Myotis brandtii
TATATATATATATATATATATATGCAAATTATCCAGGACGCCATCACATCACTACCGTTCACAGGGTGGGAGGGGCTGCGGGGCCACGGGATGGGACGTTGGGTCTCGTGCAATTTCGTTCTACCCAGGAATACTCCTCCGCAGCCCTGTGGCCCCACGGCCGAATCCTGATGCCAACCTGGGGTTTACTAAACTTTACTGGAGCTGCTCCACACACCCCCACCCACTGCCCCAGGACCAGCTGCCCACAGCAGGGCGCCCTGGAAGCCTCCTGATAGGCAAGCAGCCGGGGAGAGCCAAGTGGGGCAGGGGCTGCAGGGAGCCATGGAGGGGTGGGGCAGCCAGAGCCAAGTTCCTGGGGGTCCGAGGAGAGTGCCTGACAGGAGCCTGGACTGCAAAGAAGGAAGAGGAAGCGGCCATGCAAGATTTCAATTGAGACACTGGGAGTTCTATTGCTCACTATGATGTGTGCTGACCACCAGGGGGGTGGCATGGAACAAAGGAAGGCCCCGCCAGCAGCCAGAAGGCCCTGATCAGTGCTGATTTCGGGCCAGGCCTAGGGACCTACTCATGCATGAATTTTGTGCACTGGACCTCTAGTATTAAGTATAACTGCTGATATATATATACTAGAGGCCCGGGGTTTACTAAACTTTACTGGAGCTGCTCCACACACCCCCACCCACTGCCCCAGGACCAGCTGCCCACAGCAGGGCGCCCTGGAAGCCTCCTGATAGGCAAGCAGCCGGGGAGAGCCAAGTGGGGCAGGGGCTGCAGGGAGCCATGGAGGGGTGGGGCAGCCAGAGCCAAGTTCCTGGGGGTCCGAGGAGAGTGCCTGACAGGAGCCTGGACTGCAAAGAAGGAAGAGGAAGCGGCCACGGGAGCTCTTCCAATCCCCCTGCATGGACACCCCATGGGGAGAAGACCCAGCCTTGGGGGTAGCCATAGCCTGCACCTCGGACTCCCGATCTCTTCCCCCGCCACCCCTGCCAGGGGCGCCCACAACAATAGCACACTGGTGACGAGCCGTCAGCGCCTCCAAGGCACCCTGGGTCTGTGACCCACCCCTGCTGAGCGGCCCCCCAGGGTCAGACCCATCCCCTCTCGACAGCAGCGGTGCCATCTCTGCAGCGGAAGCACACTGAACCTTCCTGCGGTTGTGGCTAAACCCGCCCTCCTAGCCCACCTGGCTCTGCCCTAGCCAGGGCCCCTCCAGGAGATTGGAGCCCCACCCTGAGCACATCCAGCTGTGAAATGGCCACATACAATTTAAAGAATGGCGCCAAGCAGGGAGGTTTGAGTTACTCCCCCTTCAGCCTCGCCACCCCCCTAGCGCCCCCCTAGAACTCCCCCCACTGCCAGTGCCTCCAGGGACAACCACCTCTACAGGGGTGTTGGCCAGAGCCCACCCCTCCAAGGCCTGCAGAACCCTCTGAAAAGCTTTCATAGCTAGAGTCCCAGGAAACAATCATGCCCTCCTTCCATAATCAGCACCTGCTACCTTCGAGGGTACCCATGGGCTTAAAAATAACAATCTCTTCCCTTTAAACATCACTTACTTGATGAAACATTTCTAGGTTTATTAGCTCAGAACCTCCTCATGACAACCCAGTGAGGTAGGTGGAGAAGAGATTACAATTCCCATGGTATAAGCGTATGTATTCAGAAATGAAGCTCAGAGAGGAAAAGTGTCAAGTCCACTGGTTCCCAAGGTGCAGCACATGCCCCAACGGGGGGCAATTTGATTTTAAGTGGGGGCAATTGAGAATGAGTTAACAGTGAATTTTTTTGCATTTCTTATGGTCCTAGGGGGCCTCATCTACAGCATATTCTATATAATAAGAGGCTAATATGCAAATGACCAAATGGTGGAATGATCGGTTACTATGATGTGCACTGACCACCAGGGGGAAGACACTCAATGCAGGAGCTGCCCCCTAGTGGTCAGTGTGCTCCCACAGGTGGAGTGCCATTCAGTCAGAAGTCGGGCTCATGGCTGGCGAGCACAGCGGCAGTGTAAATGCTAAGGATGTCCGACTGATGGCTTAGGCCCACTAAGCCGTCAATCAGACATCCCCTCAGGTCTACTGGACTACAAAAGGGTGCAGGCCAGGCTGAGGGAACCCCCAAATGCATGAATTTTGTGCACTGGGCCTCTAGTTTAACTATAATAATGTAGTTCCTTGACTTCGTGTTCCTGTAAAAATTGAATTGTGCAGCCCTAACCTGTTTGGCTCAGCAGATAGAGCATCGGCCTGCGGACTCAAGGGTCCCAGGTTCGATTCCGGTCAAGGGCATGTACCTTGGTTGCGGGCACATCCCCAGTGGGGAGTGTGCAGGAGGTAGCTGATCGATGTTTCTCGCTCCTTGATGTTTCTAACTCTCTATCCCTCTCCCTTCCTTTTTGTAAAAATCAATAAAATATATTTTTTTAAAAAATTGAATTGTGCAAAACATTAACAAAAGGAGAAAAAAATGTTCACTGTTTTAGTTTGGATTATCCAGAAGCAGACCCTGATATAAGGGATCAAATACAACTGAAAATATGAGTTGTCTTTCTCTATTCATTCAATTAATTCATTCCTTGGAAAGCAGAGATGTGAAACTGTTTTATTTTGGGTTGGCTTCCATCTCCTATCATGCTACAGCTGGACTAAGAATGGAATAGAAAACAAGGAGCTATGCCATTATCTGCCCATTACTTCCTTGGATAGAGAAGAATGCATGCTGTTCAGAATTTAAAATTATACTTTGCCTGGATGGTATGTAATTCATAGAGTGGGGACTTCAATGTAAAAGTTACCACACAGGAAAAAATCTTGTAAATCTTGTAAAATTTTTTTTCAAGATTGCTAACATGTACAGATGCTACTGTGTGCCAGGCATACTGTGTAAGCAGTTTACACGTATTAACACATTTGCTCAACACTATCCAGGAGATGCTAGGAACACTCCTGTTTTATATGTGAGGAAGCACAGATGTAGAGATTTATATCCTCTTGATGGTGGGACCAGAATTTGAAGGAGAGCCATCTGAGCTCTGGCTCCACACAGTTAACCACAATTCCATACTCCCTCTTATATCTCTTGTGTAGCACTACTAATTATAACTTCCATGCCCTCTAAGTAACCAGCTCACTGAGGGCACAGCTCTTATCTGCCTCGCTCACTCCTACATCACCTTGCACAGCACCAGACACAGATGAGACGGGGAATAGACACATGTGACTAATTATTCATACTAGAGCTGTTCATTCTCAACTGTATTTCTGGCCAAAGAAACACAAGTTGGTGTCAGTTTTACTGACCAGTAAATGTTTAATTCTCCCTGAAAAGCTGACTCAGTTCTTAGGCAGACTATATTTTTGGATTGCCACATTTATCAATGTGAGCTGGGGCTACACTTTCAATTATAAGTCTGTTCTGATTACAGAAAATATACTTTTAGTTCTAGTGACCAATTTTATATTTGAAATTTACTTTACTTACTTTCCAGTCTGAAGTATATTTCATTGTCTCAGACAGCTTGGCATGTAAAGTAATCCAGATTTTCTCTGTTTCCATTGTGTTCCTCCCAAATAAATTTTGGAAGTCCCATTGAACAGAATACTTTGGCAGAAAATGTTTTGATGGGAAAACACACATACACATACACATATACACACACCCACACGCAGAGTATGGATTCATGTTGTACGTAGAATATCTGAATCACACCTTTATCATTTAAGGTGTTTATGTTATTTTCCATCCTTTCCAGTGGAACTTTTGGGAGGAAATGACTCTGCAATGGAATGTTATGTTGTCCAGGTCCCAAAGTATTTTCTCAGGCGGTGCTAGTAAAGACTCCGGGTTTGAATGAATTGTGTGTAACTGTGACTATTCAAGAACAAAGATGGATTTCTTAAAAGGAAGAGGAAGAAGGAGGGGGAGGAGGACAAGAAGAGGGAAGAAGATGAAGGGGAGAGTTGGTGCCATGTGTTAGAGTTTGCTTTATAAGTGGGTAGCAAACCAAAGATATGTCAGGATATTGGCAAACCCCTCCCTGTTTTTCTTAAATCTCTGTGACTAGATTTGGTGAATAACAGTCAGTATATAGATAATAAAGTAAATGAAATTTTAAAGTGAAAATTAATATTGAAAAAAAGCAGTAGGAAGGGAATTATAAAAAGGTTGCTTTTGGTATAGCAGCAAAGGAAATGGGATTGTTTATAGAAGTAGATGTTGAAAGCAGAGCGTTGACTATTAATATCTACAATCATTACCAGCTATTTTTGTTTCCAACGCTACTCCTAACTTTGTCCATATATTAAATATTTTCCTAGGAAGGCATGATGTAAGTCCAAAAATATCATAATGATTGATGAGCTGTTTAACAAATACGATTCAATGCTGGTGACATGCTCAGAGACAAGACCGCGGAGGCACATCTTTTATCTTTCTCAATCGGCTGTGTCTCATTTAGAGATCCATGATTTTCCCAGGTTCTGTCCACCTCCACCTAGAAATCTCAGCTGTGGACTCAGCTGGACGTGTTTTTCTTTCTCGCTGGCAATGCTAGAGGGTGGCAGTGAGGAGCACTGCAGCAGGTACAAGTGAGCCTTGAAATTAAAGTTCTTGGCTCATGGTTGCAGGGAGGCCACCTAGAAGACCGGAGCACCACTGCCGGGATATTGTGGTCCGAGAGAGGAAGCTCAGCAGCAACCAGGGACATCCTGCTATCTTAGTGGAATTGCACCATTTTTTATTTTTATAAAAGAATCTAATCACTCTCTTTCAGACAATTTCTCCCTCTAGATAGCCAGCAGGAGAAAAAACTGGAAGAGCAAGGGAAAAAGCAGTGGGGGCTAAGAATACTTTTTGTGAAAGGAAAGGAGGTTGATGCAGGAGCCAAGAACATAATGGAAACAGGGCTATTAGAAAGAAAAGTGATGCTTGATTAAATCCTATCCTTGCTTGGCAGGGGGCAGGGTTTGTGCTGTGAGTCTGTTCCCAGCCTATTGGCCTCAACTGATACCTCTCTCAGTGTCTACCACAGTTTGCACCAAACATGTCCAACTCCTCTCCAGATGGCTACTGGAAATGCTGAGGCCATCTTGGATGCACTTCTGATAAGAGATTCTTAACTCTGGGTCTCAATAAATGTTCCATGAAGGCAGAGCCCCCATCTGTCTTCAGCACTCTGATTCCAGGGTCCACACAGTGCCTGGCACAGAATGTGTGCATAATGAACACTTGTTGAGTGAATAAATCCATAACCACATGATTAAAAACAACAACAACAGATAATGCACCTCCTCAAATATGTTGTAAAAGAGGAAAATTTTCTTTTTCCTCTGGTCATCTTAGGTCCTTTGGCTGGGACCTGTAAACTAGACAGACAAAGGAGAGATTAAGAAGAGAAAAAGGAGCAGATGTTTATTAACATGTGTATCACCCATACACGGGAGAGCTCGGCTTTGGGTATGACATCAGTTCAGCTACTCTCAGCCTTAGTCTCCTGACAAAGAAAGAACCTTCCATTCTTGCCTTCATTTTCTTTTTTTCTCTTACTATTCACAGGCATTGAAATAGGGATATAAATCAAATCTCCTAGGCTGTCTCTCAGACATAGGTCAGAAGACAGCTTTCTGAATAATGAACTAAGGTAATGAGTTAAATTTAGTAGCACAAATTGCCATACAAACGTGGGCTTAGAGATCATTTATATGGTGTCTGCATGACAGCCCCACAACATGTACAAGGTAAAATAGAGAACGGAAAAGGAAGAAATAGTAAGAAAAGTCAAACCTTTCAGATTCAATCATTAACTCCAACAAACCTAAAACTGCCAACAAGTTGCACATCACTGTCTGAGTCTCAATGTAGCTATCTATGCTTGGTTTGAAACAATTTTTTAAGATGACAAGCCTGATCCACACAATTCTTTGAAAAAAAGAGTGCAATCGATAGGGTAATGCTAGCTGCTATAACAAACATGCATGCAATACGTGAAGTGGCTCCAAATGATAGAGGTCTGTTTCTTTCTCAGGGATTGTGCAGAAATGGGTGTTCCCAGGTGGTGGGTGGCTGTCCTCCAGGCAGTGATTCAGAGAGCCAGGTCCTTACATTTTATGGCTCCACCCACTTCACAACGCTCAAGGCTTCCATGTTTCTGTGCATCAAGGAGGTCAAGGGGAAGAGAGTATGGAGAATTGGGCATGAAATGGTTTTATTTTTGAAATAAAGGGCATGAGAGGGGTGTGCATCACTTCTGACCACATTTCATTGACTGTGAATTTGTCATAAAGAAGCCTGAGAAATGCAGGCCTGCCAGTTGTGCAGGAAGAAGACACAATGAGTAAGTAGATAACTGGGCTCTGGCACCTGGAGGTACTGGCCCTGCCAGTGTAGGAAGCATTCTGTGACATCACCCCTCTCTCAGTTGATAATAAACTTGAGTGGTTGAGAATTGTGAATGTTAATAACTCAAGAATCAGAATTCACATTCCAAAAAATTGTCAGGTAAAAATTAAGTCCAGAAAGGCAAAATAAGTCTTTGAGGACTATGCAACTTAGCTAGTGACAAGGAAAAGGCAGTTTCTTTTAAATTTATTAAACGTATAGCTTAATGTTTCTTCTATCACAATTCATAATCTAATATTTGATTTTTTAAATCATAAGTCCTTTATTGGACTTATTAAAATGAGCAGTTAGCTAGTGACAAGGAAAAGGCAGTTTTTTAAAAAAATGTATTTAATGTATAGCTTAATGTTTCTTCTATTACAATTCATAATCTAATATTTGATTTTTAAAATCATAAGTCCTTTATTGGACTTATTAAAATGAGCAATCCTGAATCACTTTGGACATTACACCTATGAAAAACAAAGGGTAAATATTTATAAGTATCTTTTTTTTCCCATCCTATGTGTATGTATCAGGTAGCATTTGGCTATAATTTGACACAATGATGTTTAGGCACTTCATTTGATAATATTTAGTTGTTCTTAAAGAGTGACCATTTTAGATACAATCATTGCCCCAGAGTTCAGCTGCTTCTCCAGGTTAGCCAAATATTTGGAGTCTGGAAATATGGCTGGAAATTACATCAAAACAAGATTTTGCCTGAATTATCTAATGCTTCCTCATTTTTAGCCAGGCTAAAAATACCGTCACAGAGACCATGCGCTATTTCCGCTCTGCATCCGCACTGATACATGGAAGGACCATAGACAGAGTTTCATTCTTTTTTGGCAAAGGGCTATGCTGTGGTGGTTGTAATTCAGGGTTAAATCTGAGATCCAGTTTTCTCTCTTGGCTGCTTGGGATCAGCTATCCTTGGCTTATTTAAAAGGAAACATCAACTTTCCAATTTACTCTCTAAAATTGGTTGTTGCAGCTCCCTGCTGGAGTGGAAAGGCACCATCTGTTTTAATAATACTGATGGTGGGAGCAGGGGAAAGGTTGTGAAATGCCACTGGGAGGGCTCTGGGCGATCACAGTTCCATTTGGAGAATTGCCTTTTAAGTTCATGACTGTGGGTGAAACCCTGCCAGCCCAGGTATAGGATTAGTCAAGCAGACTCACAGGCCTGGGGAGGAATGGGTAGAGCTTTCAGGCAAACCAGTGCAGAAAAGTCACCTGAATACCAGGCAGGGGGAATGTAGGAGTGCACAGCAGTGAAAGACAGATGGTCATCAGGTTTGCCAAAACTTTTTAAAGTGTTTTTTCCCCCCTCTTATATTCAGATATTGTTTGTTTTGTTTGGCTTTGGTCATTACTAGAAGGTGAGAAATTCTGTTACAATTCTAAGCCCACACATCCTGAGCCATTATTCTCTGAGAACTGATAGGAGAATTTCCTTTTCCTGCCACTAGTACAAAGATGCAATTTCTCAACTTTGAAAACTCTGCACATCACTTGCTAACTCACCCCCAGGCTGCTGGGCAGTCCATGTGTGCTTTCCTGCAATGGGTGTTTAGTAACTAATACACACACAGCTATATACAAATATACATTCAAAAACACATATACAACTGATCACACAAAATCATGTGCCATACGCACTTACACCCAACACACACACAAACACACATAAATATGCATACACACATGCACACATACATGTGAAAATAGAACATACCTACACACAAATACATATAGAGATACACACAGATACACACATGCCTGCTAACACAAATACAGACACATATACACCAACAAAACATACACGCATTTACAAACAAATTCACACACTCGCAAAGCACACTCAAACTCCCACACACTTACATGTGCACATAGGTACACACACACACTTTTGGGAGATTCCCAGCCTTCCAGGAAAAGGGAGTCTAATCTGCTTCAACACCTTCCCCAGGCAGCACCTGTTGTTCTGTGTTGCTCCTTTGCAGTGGTCTGAAATGCAAAGTGCAAATTCATGAGCACCTTCTGGAGTGAAAAAGGCTTTTTAACTTATTAGACTCTGCCTCTAAGACCAGTGCTGATTTTTTAAAGTAACCCTTCAAATGACCAGGAGTGACTTTGCAAAATTTAACCAAGTATTACCAGATGGGCTTGGAACAGCAGGTGTGATCCTGCAAAGATAAATATAATGCTGTTCCTGGCATTGATTTCTTTAGCATCTTATCAAATGCCCTGTTGTGGCAACAGTCTTTTTCTGTTTCCCCTTCTGCTTAACTAGAAGATGACTCAATCCGCAGACCCAGAAACCATGGCACAATTACAACATTCGAAACAGCTTGTGTGTAACGGCTCAGGGCTCCTCTTGAATTGGATCCTGCCTCTCTGAGCTAAATGCCAGTGAACGCATTCCTAAAAATACCCCCTGACATGAGTCATCCTCTCCAAGGGCCTAGGAGAATGTTTTCCACAGATACCGTGGGGCTCTGAGCAGGGCCAGGCTTCTGGGTGAGTCATGTGTGGAACCTTCGTCAGTGCCATGCTATGTTATATCTTCCCTGTTCCCTGGCACCGAGCTGGGGTCACTGAAATGCTTTATTGAAATGCAAGCCTTTGCAGCAGTTTCAACTCTTCCTCCCACACCAGTTCCCGAAAGTACATGACTCTGCGCCCAGGAAGGTGCTTCAGTATCTGGGTCACTCAAGATTTGCTTTCTCCCAGCTGAGAGCAGACGTAAAGTCAGAAATAAGCAGTGTAGCTGGGCTTTAAACAGGAAGCCCTGCATTCTCAAAGCTGTCCCTTTCCAGACTT
Source organism: Myotis brandtii (assembly GCF_000412655.1). Lineage (NCBI taxonomy): Eukaryota > Metazoa > Chordata > Mammalia > Chiroptera > Vespertilionidae > Myotis > Myotis brandtii. The sequence goes on from NW_005361351.1 coordinate 1,747,993, forward strand.
TAGCACTGAAGGTTAAGTAACAGGCTTGCCTGGTGTAGGGGGTGTGTGAGAGCGGGATATGCAAGCCTCCCTAGATCACTGTTGAGTCAGGGGCATGGGGAGGACCCTGGGGCCCCTTACCCACCCCCACTTCTGTTACAGATCCTCCAGTGGGCAGAGTCCACTGAGCCCTGACTCTCATGGAGTTATAAAGGTGGTGCTTACAGGGTATAAGGTGCTGCCATCTCCAGCAATAGTTACACCTTATTAGAGATTCCTGGGAGATATGAGAAATTACAAACATTCTTGAATAGTGGGATTTCAGACATAAGCATGTATTTGGGGGGAGGAGAATCTAATACTCCTGAATTTACACAACATAAAAGATCACACAAGATGAATGTACTCATAAGGGTAATAAAGATCCTTCAGATCATTCTTCAAAATAGGTGGGCTAGGAATTATAAATTAAAAATAAAAACACAAGTAAATGCTTATTCTGATTATTAGCTTGAATAGTGAATCGTGTACCCTTAATTTGGAAATACAATATTGAGAGTCACATGGGCCAGTTAACCTTTTAGTGGCTTTAGCCTCTGGTTCTCACAGAACAAGTCTTTGTAATCTTTTTTTAAAAATTTTATTTAAAATATTCAACATTTCCTTGTTTCCAACTAAGAGCTTAACGGCTACATCATGATTTAAAAAAATCAATTTGAAAGTCATGTGTATGATTTAGAAATACAGCATACTAATATCTCTCAGGCCAACAAAGGGTTAGAAGATTATCTAGAGACTGTTTAAGAATCCATAGTTTTGAAACTTCTAGGTTAAAAAACATGTCCATCACTAGGTAATCTTAAGATGTAATGGTTTACATAATTTTTTAAAGCAACGAATAAATTTTTATTGCATTAAAATTCACATAACATAGAATTTACCTTTTTAATCTACTTAAAGTGTAAGGCACTGATGGCATTTAGTATATTCATACTAGAGGCCCAGTGCACAAAAATTTGTGCACTGGCAGGGGAGAGGGGGTGGGGGGGGTGTCCCTCAGCCCCACTTGTGCCCTCTCACAGTCTGGGACCCCTCGTGAGATAACCACCTGCTGGCTTAGGCCTGCTCCCCAGGTGGCAGATGGCAGGCCCGATCCCTTGGTGCCTGCCTCGCCTCCCCGGGTCACGCACACAGCAGGGCCGATCCAGGGGTTGGGGCGCCGCCCCGGGTCGGGTCGCACACGGAATGCC
>NW_005361351.1:1749354-1753700 GCF_000412655.1 Myotis brandtii
ATCTTTGTTGGTGGTTAATTTGCATATTGTGCTGATTAGCCAATGGGAGGTGTAGCAAAGGTATGGTCAATTACCATGTTTCTCTATTATTAGATAGGATTGTTGTGCAACCATCACCTTTATCTAGTTCAGAACATTGTCATCACTCAAAAGAAAACCCTGTATCCATTAAACAGTCACTCCCTCTTTCCCCTTCCCACAGCCCCTGGCAATCATTATCTTTCTGTCTCTGTGGATTTGCCTATTCTGGATATTTCATATACATAAAATATGTAGTTTTTTGTGTCTGGCTTCTTTCTCTTAGCATAATGCTTTCAAAGACCATCCATGTTATAGCAGGTATCAGAACTTTATTCTTTTTATGGCTGAATGATATTCCATTGTATAAATATGCTACATTTTGTTTTCCTCCTCATTCATAAATGGACAGTTGGACTATTTCTACCTTTTGACTACTATGAATAATTCTGCCATAAATATTCATGTGCAAGTTTTAGTGAACATCTATATTCAATTCTTTTGGGAATACACCTAGAATTGCTGAGTTATATGGTAATTCTATTTTTAGTTTTTTGAGTAACTGCCACCTTGTCTTCCACATTAAAACGTTACTATAATAGGTTGACTCTTGGCTGTCCTCAGGGTTGTATGGCATTATGTGGAAGAAGAATCTACAGCCATGTATGTTGTTTCATTAAATAAATCATTTCCCACCATCCCTTCAGTGGCAGATTTCTTAGAAGGAGTAGGTATACATATATTTATCCTTCACATTCCCATCACCTGATTACCTAATTCCAATCTACTTTTTCCTATATCATAGATCAGTTTCTTGATAAGGTCCTCAACACTATCTTGGTTTCTGTCATAGTCTGTTTGGGCTGCTATAACAGCATACCACTGGCTGGGTGGCTTTTAAACAACAGACTTTTGTTTCTCACATTTCTATAGGCTAGGAGTCTGAGATCAAGGCTCAGGCAGATTCGATGTCAGTAAGAAGCTGCTTCCTGGTTCATAGAAGGAGTCAGGAGTGAGGGAGCTGTGGGGTCTTATGAGACCACTAATCCCATCATGAGGGCTCTACACTCATAACCTCAGCACCTTGAAGGTTTTGTGGAACATATGGATTTGGGGGGACACAGCATGCAGTCCATAGCAGAGTCCATACACATCCTCTTGTTCCATCCTCCTATATAAGGGATGATGCTGTTGACCACCCTTTTCTTAGAACACACTCTTCTCTTGGCATTTATGGCATGCCACTCTGACTTTTGTTGTTTTATCCTTCTGATTCTATGTGGCCATGCTGACCACTTGTCAATTGTCTCTGCTACCAACTTCTGTTCTTCTTTCCCCATTCTGAGTTCAAGGATGGTGGTTTCCCCTTAGTCAATACTTTTCTTAAACCATCTTGCACACCTTCCTTGCTGGTGGCTTTGGTGATGTGTGTGTGTGTGTGTGTGTGGTGATAATCCATCTGCCTCCCAACATTGAGAAGACACATAATCTTCTCTTCCTTTGTTTCCATCTCCCAAATCCTGGGAAATGGAGGACAATCAGGTGATGGGAAGAGTAAAGATCTATGTAAAAGGAAGGGTTTAGGAGACAACATTTACATTTCATTACTCTCAGTGTTAGTAGCACTCATAGCGCTCAGCAGTTTTGTTAAGTGTCCTTGAGTGTTTGTATAGATGACTGAAAATATCTGTCAATAATAAGAAAAGCAAGGTTTTCCATCCAATATTCACAATAAATATTATTCTTTTTTATAAAATAATTCACTTACTCCAGAAATGATTCATTCATAGGTTTGTCTGAATGACAGAGAAATCTTGATTTTAAGTCAGTAGACCATCAGTTTCATGGTACATTATGTGGAATGGGAATTCCCTCAGCCTCTCAGCAGCTTGGTCTTCTTCTACAAAGCAAGAGAAATTGGAATATAAGTTCTCTAAGATATCACGAAAGTGTTTAGAGAAGATTCTTGCATACAAACAAAAGAAAAGGAATCCTATTAACTTAAGCAGAAAAGGAATTTGTTAGAAGGATAATTGGTAGAAATTATATAAAATTTGGAAAATGAGTAAAGAAGCAGAGGAGACCAGGCCACCCAAGAGCCAGCCTGTTAGGACCAGAGATTGGCCCTGGGTACGCTTCTTCCCACACTACTGGACCCTCACATTGTAGTCATCCTTAGGAATCATCTTCAACTGGCACCAGGTCCTTGCATCACTTCCTCAAAGTTAAAAAAAAAGAATCCTGGTTTCAGGTATGAGATTAGCATTCATAGGCCATATGCTCATATCCTAGCTACTGGGGGGAAGGAGAAAGAAGCCACTTCTTAGGCTTCTGATCAGAGTTGGCCCTGGGGCCCTGAGGCCACAGACACCAAGGGAGAGGCTCCCTAAAATGTGAATAGTTTTATAGAGCTGAAAGCTCAATGTGATAAATATTCATCTCATTGAGTCACATATTGATGAAAAACATTCCTACTTAGATGTCTGCACATTGTGTTGGAAACCTAAGTTACAGGGCTCCCAGGCAACATCATGAGACAGGCAGAAATCAGAAAGGAGGATGGAGGAAGGCATAAACTCAGAAGTAAAAGGTAGGTAAGGGGGCAGAGAAAATAGATAGCAAGAGGAGAAAAAAAGAGTTCTCTAAAAAACATTACTTACCTCTTATTTGGGGCTGAGCCAATTGTTTGGAGCCTAAAATTTACACAGTTCCTAGAATCACCTTTAAAAAGAAGAGCAAAGAACTTGAAAGGGGTTAATATCCAAAATATATAAAGAACTCATACAACCCAATACCAAACAAACAATCCAATTAAAAAGTGGGCAGAGGACCTGTATAGACACTTCACCCAAAAAGACATACAAATGGCCAACAGATATATGAAAAGATGCTTAACTTCACTAGCTAGTCAAAAAATGCAAATCAAAACTACAATGACATACCACCACATACCTGTTAGAATGGCTATTATCAACAAGACAAGTAATAAATATTGGAGAGCTTGTGGAGAGAAAGGAACCCTCATTCACTGCTGGTGGGAATGTAAACTGGTACAGCCACTATGAAAAACAGTAAGGAGGTTCCTCAAAAAAATTACAAATAGAGTTACCATATGACCCAGCAACTCCTCTTCTGAGTATCATCCAGAAAAATTTGAAAACATTTATATCACTATGTTCAGTGCAGCATTCTGCATGGTGGCCAAGACATGGAAACAACTGAAATTTCCTTGGATAGATGATTGGATAAAGGAGATGTGGTACATATAAATGATGGAATACTAGTCAGCATAAGGAAAGATGAAATGCCATTTGTGACAGCATAGATCAGTGATTCTCAACCTTGGCTGCACATTAGAATCACCTGGGAATCTTTTTAAAATCCTGATTTCTGGGCCTTATCCTGGAAATTCTGTTTCTTTGTTACTAATGTTGTGGATGGCCCATAACAAAGAAACAGAATTTCTGGAGGATGAGGCCCAGAAATCAGGATTTTTAAAAAGATTCCCAGGTGATTCTAATGTGCAGCCAAGGTTGAGAACTACTGGCATAGATGGGCTTTGAGAATATCATGCTAAGAGAAATAAGTCAGTCAGAAAAAGTTAAGAATCCTATGATTTCACTCAAATATGGGATATAAAACTGAAGGTAGCATATGAACAAATAAGAAAAACAAACAAAAACTATTAGACACAAATGATAGTATGGTAGTTATTAGAGGGAAGGGAGGACTAAATATATGGTGATAGAGACTTTTTGATTTTGGGTGGTGGGCACACAATGCTATATACAGATCATGTATCATAGAAATGTACACTTGAAACCTATATAATCTTATTAACCTACTAGAGGCCCGGTGCACAGATTCATGCACTGGTGGGGTCCCTCAGCCTGGCCTGCACCCTCTTGCAATCGGAACCACTCGGGGGATGTCGGACTGCCAGTTTGGCCTACAGGGATCAGGACAAAACCGGCAGTCTGACATCCCCTGAGGGATATAGTAGTGCATGAAGTGGCAGGTGGCCAGGGAGGAGCCTGAGTCTGGGCAGGGCACCACGCCGTTCCTGCTTATCCCAGCCCCACTGGGCCTGCCACCGCTGCCTCTTGGTAGTGCTGCCATGGAAGTGGGAGAGACTCATGCTCCTGCAGCTGTGCTTGCCAGCCGTGAGCCTGGTGTCTGGCGCCCATTGGTCAGCTGAGTGACACTCCCACTGTGAAAGTGCACTGACCACCAGGGGGAAGCTCCTGCATTGAGCATCTGCCCTCTGGTGGTCAGTGCGCATCATAGCGACCAGTCAAAGGGTCGACCAGTTGAAAGATTGACAGGTC
>NW_005361351.1:1753717-1759707 GCF_000412655.1 Myotis brandtii
TATATACATATATATATATATATATATATATATGCATATATATATATTTGTCACCCCAATAAATTTAATAAAAAAGGAAAAGAGGAGAGCAAAATTGTGAATACAAAAAATTTGTACAAAAGTGAATATTTATTTAGAATGAGAGGAGATAGCCCAACAAATTACTGCAATTTTGGAGATTCAGGACCTTTGTTGAGATCTCTCTAGGAAAGTCACCAGTGCATCTGAAAAAGGCCCCTCCACCACAGCACTCTGTGGCTCCTAGCAACACCCCCTCTCACAGGGGTACACAAAGCTTCGTTAGCTGCTCAGAGAACCTGCCTTGACTCCCCTCTCTACTTTCTTCAGAAGGATAAGACCTATTGGATGTTCATCCAGACATTCATTAAAACACATTGGTTGAGGATGTATTCCATGTCAGCTCTGCAGAGGATACAAAAATGAGTAAGTCAGAAATAGCCATTGCCCTGTAGTAATTAACACACAAGTAGATAGAAAAGACTTTAAAGAAAAAGTGAGGATGTTTTGATGCCCTAATCACTCCTCTATCCAGCTCACTAAGGAACAAACACATCTTACAGAGTTTTGCTAGAACAGATGATATGGGACAGAAATCTTATATGGGACATTTTATATGGGACATCTATACTTCAGACTTATAAATAAAATCCTATATAATAAAAGCCCAATATGCTAAGTGTCCAACTGTTTATTTGACTGTTCAACCAGTCGCTATCATGTGCATTGACCACCAGGAGGCAGGTACTCCGACCGTTAGGTTAGCTTGCTACTGGGGTCTGGCCAATCGGGACTGGGCAAGATGGCCCACCCTGGAGCCCTCCTGCGGTCTCTCCCTGGCCCCGATCATGCACTGGTGGGGTCCCTCGGTTTGGCCTGCAGCCTCTTGCAATCTGGGACCCCTTGGGAGATGTCAGAGAGCCAGTTTCAGCCCGATCCCCGCAGGCCAGGCCAAGGGACCCCACCGGTGCACAAATCTGTGCACTGGGCCTCTAGTATTGTATAATATTGATTGATTATACACATAAAGCCAGGATTTAAAATTAGGAACTAAACTATATGGTGCTCTCTTTCTCTGTATGTGATATGCAGAGAAGTGGTAGAGGGGAATGGCCTACTTGGGTGAGGGGCAGCTGTGTGACACAGCGTCAAAGGCCAGAGCCCACTCACAGAAAAAATGATGCTCTAGGGAGACAGCTGGGAATCCCTCATGTCCCACAATCCCAGATAAGCTGGAACTTCCCAGAGCACACCAGGAGTCTATAAAACAACACCACTTTACAATAAACAATTCAGGGAAAAAAGCGCTTAATGAATATGAGAATGCATGACTTGAGAAACATTGCTCAGAGAAAGCCTTCACACTTCCCTCAACAACTAAATCTTTGCCAACAGCTACAAGATATTGGGTCTATACAGGATGATATACATCACAAGCTTATATGCACACACACAAAATTATACACATAAACACACATCTACTAAACACACATGACAAGTGAGAGTAGTGCACAGAGTATGAGACATGTATCTTAGAGCATGTCAGCCCTTCTCAAACATCTTTGAAGCCAAAATGTAGTTCTGGGAACACACAATTATCCCTTGTTTCTGAAGCATCCCACTGAAAAAGATTTCTTCTAAAATATTGCCTATAATTGAGTCATTTATTCCAGGCTGGGTGGTTAAGAGGTGGAATCCTGAGAACGTTTGTTTAGGGAAATAGCCTGCATTTGTTTCAGATGGTGGTAAAATTGTGTCAAAATGGTTAAAAAATGGCGGAAATGGTTTTTCTACTCTTTGAATTTTTATTTCCACTAGACTCATCAGGACCTGGCTCCTTTAACTTGAGCCTGTCCTCTGCCCCATATCTGGAACTATATGTTGCTTCACATGCTTGCCGCACCATCATTTTACCAACCTGAGTCAGACACATTATAATCATTCTCCTTTGTGCCGGCCCACAGACCACCCTGAAGATGAAAATGCACTGTGCACCTCTGTCTTGACACCACTACTCACTGGGGTTCGCTTTAAGATGTGACAGCTTTCGCTATACCATAAACAGAATGGAAACACAACTCAAGTATTTGTGGTCACAGTTGGGGACAAATGGAGCTTCTGAACCTCACAAGGCAGCCTTCTTCTTACAGCATATTAGAAGAAATGTGATATTCCTTATTGACCTCAGGGGTCTTAGAATGAGAAGAAAGGGAAAAAGCATTCTTTTCAGTACCCAGCTAAACAAACAATGCAAGGAGGCAAGTTATATACACAGAATTTAGACACCCGCTGTCTTCTCTTCTCCACTTACCACCATGCATGCATACTGCCAGCAGGACTAAAAGGCGAATCAATTTAGTTCACTAAGATTCAGATGAATTCAAAGCAGTATTTTCACTTTACTAAAGACCTTAACCTGTCACGAAATATATTGTTCTGTGTATATACCAAGCAATGCCTCATCTATGATTTGGGTGAAGAATGTGCTAGCTCACTTCCAGGAATTTTCTAGATGAATGACATTTCCCACTAGTATGCTAGAACTTTTTTAAAAGTTAATTTTTAGCCCTGGCTGGTGTTGCTAAGTGGTTAAAGTGTTGACCCTTGTACCGAAGCTTTGAGGGTTTGATTCACAGTCAAGGGCATGTATATGACATTCCTGGGTTGTATGTTGGATCCCTGGCTCCTCTGGCCAGAGACATTTGGGAGAAAACCAATGGATAATGGATGTGTCTCTCTCAGATCTCTCTCTCTCTCTCTCTCTCTCTCTCTCTCTCTCTCTCTCTCTCTCCTGCCTTCTCTCTCTCTCCCTTCCACTCTCTCTAAAAGTCCATGAAAAAAATCCTTGAGTGAGGATTAACAACAAAAAAGTTAACTTTTATTTTCCTAGTAGCCTTTTAAAATGTATATATATATTAAAATTCCTTCTGTCTTCTCTCTTAATCACAAAATTTATTGCTCAGATTATTCCATAACTTCTGTCCTACTATTACCGGTGTAAAATCAATAGGCAAATAAATCATAATAATTTAAAATCAGGCTCAGTAAGGTTTGTTGTCTTTTTGATATTCTTTCTTTTTTTATTTATTTTTTAAATTTATATTTATTTATTGAAAGTATTACAGATGTCCCACTTTATTTCCTATTGATCACCTCCACCCCACACCCACCGTTCCTTCATGGCACTATTGCCCATGGACTATACCTCTATAATAATAAAAGCATAATATACTAATTAGGCTGTACAGCCGAATAATCTTCCGGATGTCATTCTGGACGTCATTCCAGACAACCTTTAGGACAAAGCCAGAGCTGTGAGGGCCAAGGCAAGCCGCCATGGCTGTGAGGGCCCATCACAGAGCACCGGCCATGTAGGCAGGGCCTCCCTCTGTGCAGCATTGATCACAGAGCACTGGCAGGGTGGTCAGGGCCTCCCTGGGGGCGGCAATCAATGGTGGAGCCCAGGCCAGGTGGGCAGGTCCTCCATCACCGAGCCTCTGTATGGGTGGGCAGGGCCTCCTGTGGGCAGTAATCAATGGTGGAGCCCAGGCAGGGTGGGCAGGGCCTCCCTGTGGGCAGCGATGAATGGCAGAGCCCAGGCCAGGTGGGCAGGGCCTCCCTCTGTGCAGCATGGATCACAGAGCCTGGGCAGGGTGGGTAGGACTTCCCTCTGTGCTGGCTGCCATCAATCGCAGAGCCCCGGTGGGGTGGGCAGGGCCTCCCTCTGTGGGGCATCAATCTGGGGACCCTGTGATCCATTGCCCCACAGAGGGAGGCCCAGGCCACTGGCCAGTGACACTGTGGCAGGTGGGTGGGCTGGCCAGCTATCTCCCCATAGAGGGAGGCCCAGGCCAGCCAAGGAATGGCACCCCACAACTTTCGCCCGCAGAGGGAGGCAACCAGTGGTGGAGTGGGGGCAGCGCTGCACAGATGGCAAGCAGTGGCAGCCTCGGGGGTGGGGACAGTTTCTGGCAGCCAAGGAGAAGGAAAGCCCCAATAGGCCCCTTCCCCCACCAGCCCCCTTCCAATCACCACCCCCCAACTCCTGACCCTGACAGGAGGGAGGAGGGAGCCCAATTCAGCCCGTCCCTCTCCCGGCCTGCCTCACTGACAGAATATGTCTGAAGACCCACTATTGTCACAATGTAATGCTGAAGCTGAAAGAAGCCAGCAGTATCAACACAATGTATCTGAAGACCAACTATTGGCACAATGTACCTCTGAAGCCAAAAGAAGCCAGCATCGTCGACAGAATATGTCTGAAGAACAACCATCGACAAGTACTACCAATACTGGTAGGAACTGCCTTCACAACGAAAATGAAGTAAATGAGGATGCAATTATTGAACATAGTTGTGGTGGAATGACTGTTGATGTCAATTTTTCCTATCACTAAATTTATCCAATGAAAAACCATCTGATGGAAAATTTACTTGATGTTGTAGCAAAGGTAAAGTTTGTCCAAATGACATACATTTTCCAGAATACCTGGTATATTTTTAAAAATTAATGATAAATGAAGATTCTGACAGTAAAAATTTTATGGAAAATATTCATTCAATAAGTAGTTCTTTTGCTTTTGCTTCAATGGGTGCAAATATTGCATTAAGACTCAGAGACGACAGTGTAATTGAAAATGATACTAGACGAAATGTAAGGACACAAGTCACACAAATGTAGCATTATGGATTTCATCTCTCCATCTGGGACCTGTTCAATCCTACTTAAATGCAGGAAAATTAACTCAACAGTATATTGTTGATTCATATTAAAAAATAGAAGCCAATCAGATAAATTTCATTAAAGCAAACCAATCTAAGTTGAGAGTTGAAAAATATAATGATTTGATAGATTATCTCACATCTAAATCTGAAAATGACAATGTGCCAATTGGTAAAATGATAATACTTCCATCATCTTTTGAGGGTAGTCCCAGAAATATGCAGCAGTGATATCAGGATGCTATGGCAATTATAACGAAGTATGGCAAGCCTGATTTATTCATAACCATGACATGCAACCCCAAATGGGCAGATATTACAAATAATTTACAATGCTGGCAAAAAGTTGAAAACAGACCTGACTTGGTAGCCAGGTTTTTTAATATTAAGCTGAATGCTCTTTTAAATGATATCTGTAAATTCCATTTATTTGACCAATCTCATGCAGTCACAAGATTAGCTATTCATTTGCCAAATGAACAGAATTTGTATTTTCATATTGATGATTTTGCTGAAGTTATAGATAGGGCTAAAAAGCATAACTCAACGTTGATGGCTTGGTTCTTACTGAATAGATGCACATAATTATTATTATTGGGAGATTCCACAGCATTATGTGTTTAATAATTCTTTGTGGACAAAATGCCAAAAGGGTGGGAATGAAGTGTTAGGTAGACTGTTCACTGTGAGCTTTAGAGAAAACCAGAACAATATTACCTTAGACTTTTGCTTCTGCATGTAAAAGTGCAATAAGTTTTGATAATCTGCGAACTGTAATTTATGATATATTTCATGAAGCTGCTAAACATTGAGGATTATTAATCAATGACACTATCTGGAAAGATACAATTGACAATGCGATCATCCTTAATATGCCCAAACAACTATGGCAACTTTTTGCATATATATGTGTGTTTGGATGTCCTTCTGATGCAGACAAATTATGGGATGAGAATAAAACTCATTTTATTGAATATTTTTGTTGGAAATTACACCGAAGAGAAGGTGCCTGTGTGAACTGTGAAGTGCATGCCCTTAACGAAATTCAAGAGGTATTCACATTGCATGGAATGAAATGTTCACATTTCAAATTTCCGGACTATCTTTTATTAAAGAATACAAATACATGTGATGAATCCTATGAGCAACAACAGGCAGAGGTTTTGATAAATTCTCTGAATGATGAACAGTTGGCAGCCTTTCAGACTATAACTTCAGCCATCGAAGATCAAACTGTACACCCCAAATGCT
>NW_005361351.1:1760064-1760892 GCF_000412655.1 Myotis brandtii
TCCATTAAATGAAACTTCAATTTCTAGACTCGATATAAAGAGTGAAGTTGCTAAAACCATTAAAAAGGCCAAACTTCTCATTATTGATGAATGTATCATGGCATCCAGTCATGCTATACCAGTAAATGCCATAGACACATTTCTAAGAGAAATTATGAATTTGGATGTTGCATTTGGTGGGAAAGTTCTCCTTCTCGGAGGGGATTTTCGACAATGTCTCAGTATTGTGCCATATGCTATGCGATCAGACATAGTACAAACAAGTTTAAAGTACTGCAATGTTTGGGGATGTTTCAGAAAGTTGTCTCTTACAACAAATATGAGATCAGAGGATTCTGCTTATAGTGAATGGTTAGTAAAATTTAGAGATGGCAAATTTGATAGCAGTTTTCATTTAGGAATAGATATTATTGAAAACCCCTGTGAAATGATTTGTAACGGATCTATTATTGAAGTTACCTTTGGAAATATTATCTCTATAGATAATATTAAAAATGTATCTAAACATGCTATTCTTTGTCCAAAAAATAAGCATGTTCAAAAATTAAATGAAGAAATTTTGTGTAGGGAGCAGCTATAGGGTTAAGCCTCGGACTGACCTGTTGGCAAAGCCACAAACAAGTCCCAGCTTAGAAGGCACAGCCCTCTTGGCATAATTAGGCTTGCCCTTATGATGCTCCCTAGATCTTATCTGGGTAGCTAATGGGCTGAGGGAGATGCAGCAAGTGCTGCCAAAACAAGTGAAACTCACAAGAACATTGTAACTATGGTGACCACTACCTTGTTTACCTCTGGCTATAAAATAAAGGCTCAGCTTGCCTCTGGATC
>NW_005361351.1:1760949-1776273 GCF_000412655.1 Myotis brandtii
CTTCCCTCGCCCCCCCCCCCCCACCCCCCGCCCGCTCAGGCTCACCAAACCCTTGACTGAGCTGGCACAGCACAATTTTGGATATACTCGATGGAGATTTTCACACATACTGTATTTGAGTGATGATTCCATTGATTCAACAAATGATGCTGAAAAAGAAAATTTTTTCATAGAATTTCTTAATAGTATTACTCCTTTGGCAATGCCTTGTCATACATTAAAATTAAAAGTGGGTGCAATCATCATGCTACTGAGAAATCTTAATAGTAAATGGGGTCTTTGTAATGGTATTAGATTTATTATCAAAAGATTGCGATCTAACGTTATTGAAGCTGATGTATTAACAGGATCTGTAGAAGAAGAGGATGTTCTGATTCCAAGAATTGATTTGTCCCCATCTGACACTGGCCTTCCATTTAAATTAATTCGAAGACAGGTTCCTGTGATGCCAGCATTTGCGATGACTATTAATAAATCACAAGGAAAAACTCTAGACAACCTGAACTCCTTTTCGGACACAGTCAATTATATGTTGCTTTCTCTCAAGTTCGAAGAGCGTGTGAGCCGTTAAGGTTAAATTTGTAAATACTTTATCACAAGGGAAATTAGTCAAGCATTCTGAAAGTGTTTTCACTCTTTTTTTTAAAAAATATATTTTATTGATTTTTTACAGAGAGTAAGGGAGAGAGATAGAGAGTCAGAAACATCGATGAGAGAGAAACATCGATCAGCTGCCTCCTGCACATCTCCCACCGGGGATGTGCCCACAACCCAGGTACATGCTCTTGACCGGAATCGAACCCGGGACCCCTCAGTCCGCAGGCCAACGCTCCATCCACTGAGCCAAACCGGTCCCGGCGTGTTTTCTCTCTTAATGTGGTGTGCAGGGAGATATTAGAATAAGTTTGATCATTTTATCAGTCATTGTTTGTATCAATGTTGTTTTTATATCATGTTTTTGTTGTTTTTATATCGTCTTTGTTGTTATATCATGTTATTGTTTATTAATAAATTTATATATTATTTTCATATACATTTACTAATTTTCTTTCATCTCTGACACTTCTATTATAGAGAAAGGGCAAATAGCTATATTAAAATATTTTCTCTAATTAATTCCCTTTCAGTGTGCATGAATTTGTGCATCAGGCCACTAGTATATGCATATAAATCCCCCAGTTAATCTCTTCCTCCCTCCACTCTTGACTTCCCTCTAAGATTCATCATTCTCTTCCATGCTTCTATGTCTCTGGATCCATTTTGTTCATTATTTTATTTTATTCATTAGATTCCACATATGAATGAGATCATATGATACTTATCATTCTCTGGCTTTTTTCATTTAGCATAATACTCTCCAGTTCCCTCCATGCTGTCTCAAAGGGTAAGGGATCCTTTTTTACAGCTGAATAGTATTCAATGGTGTAAATGTACCACAGTTTTTTTATCCACTCATCTACTGATGGGCACTTGGGCTGTTTCCAGATCTTAGCTATTGTAATTGCACTGCTATGAACACGGAGGTGCCTGCATTCTTTCTGATTGTTATTTCAATTTTCTTAGGATATATTCCTAAAAGTGGATCACTGGGTCAAACAGGTCCATTTTTAATTTGAGGAAACTGCATACTGTTTTCCATAATGGCTGCACCAATCTGCATTCCCTCCAGCAGTGAACTAGTGTTCCATTTTCTCCACATCTTCACCAGCACTTGTCATTTGTTCATTATTGCTATTTTTACAGGTGTGAGGTGATATCTCATTGTGGTTTTAATTTGCATTTCTCTGATGACTAGTGGTGTTGAACCTATTTTCATATGTCTCTTGGCCTTCTGTATGTCCACTGCTGTATTTAGGTCCTTTGCCCCTTTTTAATTGGATTGTTTGTCTTTCTTTTGTTAGTTCTATCATTTCCTTACATATTTTGAAATTAACCTTTATCAGATGTATCATTGCCAGATATGTTCTCCCATGTAGGGCTCCCTTTTCATTTTGTTGATGGTTTCTTTTGCTGTGCAGAAGTTTTTATGTTTTTTTAATCTCCATATAGTCCCATTTGTTTATTTTCACCTTAGTTTCCCTTGCCCAAGGAAATTTATTGGCTAACATATTGCTGTGAGTGATATCAGAGATTTTTCTGCCTATGGCTTCTTCTAGGGTTTTTATGGTTTCATGACTTACATTTAAGTCTTTTATCCATTTTGATTTTGTTCTTGTGTATGGTGTAAGTTGGTGGTCTACTTTCATTATTTTCATGTATCTGTTCAATTTTCCCAACATCATTTATTGAAGAGACTGTGACCATGATAAAGTGGGATTTATTCCAGGGGTGTAAGACTAGTACAATATTTGCAAATCAATAAGTATGATACACCACATAAACAAATTGAAAGACAAAAAACACATAATCATATCAATTGACATAGAAAAAGCTTTCAACAAAGTCCAACACACTTCTTTTTTGATTAAAACACACACACACACACACACACACACACACACACACACACACACAGACACAAACTCTCAGCAAAGTGGGAATAGAGGGAGCAAACCTCAATATAATAAAGGCCATATATGGCAAACATACAGCCATAATCATACTCAATGGGAAAAAACTAAAACCATTTCCCCTAAGAAAAAAAACAAGACAAGGATGTTTGCTTTTACCACTCTTACTCAACATGGTATTGGAAGTCCTAGCCACAGTGATCAGACAAGAAGAAAAATTAAAGGCATCAAAATTGGAAAGGAGGAAGTAAAACTGTCATTATTTGCAGATGACATGATATTGTACATAGAAAAACCTAAAGACTCCACCAAAAATCTACTAGATTTAGTAAGTGAGTTTGGCAATGTAGCTTGATACAAAATTAACACCCAGAACTCTATGGCATTTCTATATGCCAATAATGAACTCAGAAAGAGAAACTAAAATTACAATCCCATTTATCAGTGCAACAACAAAATTAAGATACTAGGAATAAACTTAACCAAGAAGGTAAAAAAGTGTACTCAGAAAACTATAGGACGTTGAAAAAAAGAGATAGAGAAAGATATAAATAAGTGGAAGAATATACCCTATTCATGGATTAGTAGAATCAACATCATTAAAATATCCATATACCCAAAGCAATCTATAGATTCAATGAAATCCCTATTAAAATACCAAAGGCATATTTCACTCCAAAAGTGTATATGGAATAAAAAAAGACCCTGAATAACAGCAGCAATCTTGAGAAAGAAGAACAAAGTTGGAGGGATCACAATATCAGATATCAAGTTATACTATATAGCCACTGTAATCAAAACAGCCTGGTACTGGTGCAAGAACAGGCATATAGATCAATGGAACAGAATAGAGACCCCAGAAATTTCCCCAAGACATGAATATTTGATAAAGGAGGCAAGAGCATACAATGGAATAAAGACAGTCTCTTCAATAAATGGTGTTGGGAAAATTGCACACATACATGCAAAAAAATGATATCCTTTCTTTATCCAAACCCATTCTAATCAGTTGCTTCCAATCTCCTATGGGTGGAAAATTAGATCATTCATTTTGTTTAAATGGTGCTTATTAATGGACTGGTTTATGGACAGAGGAATGAATAAGATGGGTAGATATGGAAGAAAACAAATGTTAATTGTAAAATCTAGGTGATGGGCACATGACTGTTCACTGTGCAATTCTTTCAACATTTTGTTATGTTGGAAATTTGAATAACAAAATTGTTGGGGAGGAAATTGTGCTTATGTAATAATTAATAATCAATGATTGGTACATGACAGAATTGCCTAAAAATAAAGTGCATGAACTTTCATGGATATGACATAATTTAACACACTATACTGGTTCCTCAAGTTTCTTTTCTACTCACTTCCACACTTTTGTTTTCTCAATATGAAATAGTAAAATAAATGGCATAGAGTTAACATATTTTTAAGGGCCTTTGAAAAATAATGTGAGGCTTTTTTGCTGGCTTGCTTATTTTACCTTTGCTTTTTTATTATATTGGGGTTGGGGCAGCAATAAAGCACAAGTGACTTTTCCCTAAAATACAAACCTAAGATAAATCAACATTATACTTTTTTTATTGCTAAAAGTATTACAAAGGGTATTACATATTGGTCCTTCCCCCCCCCCCCGCCCTTGACAATCCCATGGCCTCCCTTACCCCCCAGTGTCTTATGTCCATTGGTTATGCTTATATGCATGCATACAAGTCCTTCGTCAACATTATACTTGACATTGACTTTGGTAGAGGGGAGTTCCAACCACAATGTGTTCCTTTAAAATGCAAAAGCAATCTAATTAGTTTGTATAAACCTGAGAGAAATTGCAAAATCAATGGTAGGCAACTGGCAGATATTTAAAATTCAAACCTATCTCTAATAGTTGAATCACATTTTAAAAAATGAATGTACTGTAGTAATGACCCAGGTTAAAATGGGCTCTGGAGAGCTGATGAAAGACTTGCAATGATAGAATCAGGAAAAAAAAATGGGTAGTGATTTTTTTCTCATTAAAGAATCAAATGAATGTTTATCCAACTTTTTTTGAAGTGAAGGAAATAATCTCACTAAATTTAATTGAAGTGGCTCATAGAAAACATGAATATTTTACAAATATTTATTCAGTACCTAAACTGCAATAAGCAATGTAAATAATTTGCTGTCTTACTTCTGGGCTCTGGGAGCTTCCTTCTTGTGTCAGGTGGGAAAACAAAAACAACTTCTCCATCAACATAAGAGAGTGGATTGAAAATTGGCCCTGATGGGAAAGACAAGTAGAGCTTGGAATGGACTATTTCAGAAGCTTATCCGCAGCAGTGCCCAGGGTCTTGGCAACATTGGCTGTATGAAAAATGCCAAGAGAATCATGAGCCTTTGACTTCTTAAAACAACAGAATTCTATTTAATAGATTGTTCTGCACAGTTGGGCAGACAACGGCCATAGTCTGTCTTCAGTGGTAAGTGTTCAGACCATAAAATTAATTGAAGATGAGACTGACATGAGCAAGAGTCCAGAAGAGCAGTTCACTGAAAAGAAAGCTAAGGCTCTGACAATGCATCTAGGTCCGCACTGTTCTACAATGATATGGATGGAAGCATTGCATTGGCTACTATTATTTTTGAATACTTAAAGGAATGAAAGTCTAGCTTCTTGAGATTCATACATAAATCATCACAGAGCAGCCTACATTCTGCACAGAGGAAGGCATTTTAAAGTGTGGGAGCAGCAGCCCACTTAGAAATGGAGCTAGGTAAACCCGTCAGTGGACATGGGATGTCAAAGGGCAGATGGTTGCGATCTCCTCTGGGATCCATCAACCCAAACGCAGCCCTGGTTGTGGAAAACTCTGACAGCATCTGTTTGCCTTTCAACAGCACCCCCAAGGCAGCTGTTCTCTGATTGTGGGGCCACATTGGCAGCGCGCCTTCCCTGAGTTTAATGCTTTACAGTCACAGCTATGTGTGAGGACAGGTGTGGAGGTGAAAAGGGCAAGACCCATCTTTTCAATTTTTATCTGAGGATCATGATGAGAACAAGCCCTTATAATTTATTGATCCAGGTGACACAGTGATGAGAGCTTGGAGAGTGTTTAGGCTCAAGATGTTGCTCAGCCAGTCACCAGCAGTGTGACCTGGCTGAATCCCACCCCTGGAGGCGGCAGGTCCATTCCATGTGGAGGAGGGGTGATAATGACTTGACTCCTTACACGGTTGGGTTGTTGTGGGGAGTGATAAATGTATTGTATGATGTCTGATACATCAGAAGGGCTCAGGACAATTTTGCTATTTTCATCACAATATTCCAGAGCATTTTCTTTGCATACATCAATCTTTAAAACCACAAGGAGTAGTTATTATTACCCTTTCTACCCATGAGACAACCAAGGCTCTGAGGAGTTGTTTGTCAAAATGCCTCAAGCTAGTTGAAGATGGAATCTGTATTTGAACTTAAGTGTGCCTGGCAGAGTGATCCATTCCTGGTGTTGGCTCTGTGAGTCCATTGTTCAGCGTGCCCCCTAGTCCTGGAAGACTGGGCAATTGTAACCAGTTTTGGTTCCAAATCCTATTGCTTCCCACTCTTCCATAGCTGGCATCATCATGCCCCAGTCTTTAGTTTATCTCCATTGATTTCTTTTTCATTTCTATCTTGGGCCACATGTACCAACTAGTGATAGAAAAGTTACAAAAATGCTTTGGGACCAAGTTGTATTGAAACATAAATGTACAGATTGAGCAAAGATGATGTAAGCCAGGATGGCACCATTCAGAATCACACTCCTGTTTTGTCTTTGTAAGAGATCAAGACCATTTGTTTTCTATTGTATAACAGATAGAAATTGGCTACTTACTGCCATACATTTTTATAGGGAAGAATTTTTAGTGGTAAAAACACATTTTTAAAAGGTTGCACTTAAGAGTTGAACTTGTCAGTTATTCCTAAGCTGAAGAGTACACGTCATTAGGAAGGGACACAAAGCTTAGTGGTACAATCTGTGACTGTTTAAAAAAATCCCTGCTTTGTCCCCACCCTCATGGGCACAGGAACAGAAACAGTGTGTTCATTCTGTCCTAAAAGTTCCATCACAAGTCGGGTAAATCCACTCAACATAGACACATTCCAAATATTTGGTTAATGGGTGGGCAAAATTACTTAAAATAGAAATTTAGCTAGTTGAAAAGTTTAGTAACTTTAATATTTTCCCTGATTTCTAGCTTCAACCTGTATATACATATATCTGCAAAATATATTTTGAAAGTTCATGTCTAGGCAGAAAAAGAATAACATCTGTGAAAACTCACAAAAGCTTAAAGACATTGTGCTTTTTATTCCATGGAAAAAATGTGGAATTGATTCATTCTTGAGCTGGAATATATTTCCACATGAAAATAAAATTTGCCTTCAGTTTTAGAGGGAGTGTTTATTGTGAGAAAAACATCCAAAAGGAAAAAAAAAGCTTGTTTGTTTTTTTTCTCACTAAGCATGTGAAACAGCATAGAACAGCATAAGGGATATTGGGCAAAATGCCATGGCATTCAGGAAACAGAGCTATGTTGGTAATCCGGTGTTCACTTTGACCCAGACCAATGAAATCCAATGATGACCTTTGTCTGTAAATGATCAAATATGTTAACAAACTTAAATAGAATTTGGCTAGCACTTGGAAAATGACATGTATTTCCTGTGTATTATTATGGGGAAAAAACAAATATGTGAGTAAATTCTCAAGGAGAGGAGTAGGAAAGCATGATATGCTATTTTTTCAGCCATCTTCTCTTCATAGCAAATCAATTTCTTTTTCAAAGCAAAGGAAGAGTTTTAGCATATATCAAGTGTCCTCTGCTTTTCATTCTCTGTGGTTGTGATGGCACATAGATATTCAGTTCAGTCTCAAAAGCATGCCTGCATGGTGAGTATTGCCACTCTTACTTGCCAGTTAGGAATCCAGGCTTAGAGAAGTCACACATCCCTCTTAGGGATCCTTGGGAGCACCCTGAGGTCAGGCCTTGTCATTACCTGTGACCCTACTGAAACACTCATCACTGGCTCCACCAGACCTACTATTCAGAATCAGCACCGAACACCATTCTAGATGATGCAGATATACGCCTGGAGATGGTCCACCTGTTCTATGCCATATGGCTACTGTTCACCATGATCTCATGGATCATTGTCTCAAGTAGCCGAGAGACCCCCATGCCCAGTCTTCCAGCATAGACTGAATTTCCCTGAGATCCAGTGACTGGGAAATTCAGGTCTGTAAGGCCTACCTGTCAAATGCAACTTTTTCAGTTCCAGGCACTTGTCTGCTCTGATATATAAGTACTGCAGATGTTCAGTCAAACATAGGGATTCATCCAAAATCTCAGTTACGTTCTCAAGTTCTTGAAAGTTGATAAAATTACAACCCAACTTAGTCATGGTTCTAATAGCTGGAGAGGCATGAAAATAATTGTTACAGCTTCTGCTCAGAACAAGAGATTTTATCACATTGAGGGTACTGTTAGCTCTTTCAACTTACTATGGTAAGAGGAAAACAATTTCAAAGTTGATACACCTTTCTTAAGTTAGCTAATGGTAGTAGATATGAACGATGTAGATAGTTTATCTTTTGCCCACTGTGTGTTTTCTAATAAATATCTTTGGGACACAGAAAAAGGCATCCTATGTTCAGACATAACTAAATCAGTCTATTAATAATGAAAATATTATTTTAATTTTTTAAAGTGAGATTAATTTTAATAAAATACAACTTACCTATAATGCATATTCATAGATTACATTTTAATGATCAAAACTGACTCATGAAATTTGTACTGTACTAATTTTTTACTTTTTAAAGTGTCTCATTATTTTATTTTGAATCCAGAATAAGTCAGTAAAATATTCCCAAACCCTTATAACCCATTCTAGATGTGGGGATGTTATCGCAAAGATAGTTCATTATTGCCGAGGAATAACCGGGTGATCAAACTCCATAAAATATAGAAATACAAGTGTTAGCCCAATCAGCAGATTTACTTTGTATGTTTTGTCGTTGTTGCTATATAGTTTTAAAAAATATTTACCTTTTGCTAGGTATGCAATGTTGTCAATCTCCACAGCGGTTCTCAACCTTCTGGCCCTTTAAATACAGTTCCTCATGTTGTGACCCAACCATAAAATTATTTTTGCCGACGCTCTATCCACTGAGCCAAACCGGTCATGGCATTCGTTGCTACTTCATAACTGTAATGTTGCTACTGTTATGAATAGTAATGTAAATAGCTGATATGCAGGATGGTCTTAGGCGACCCTTGTGAAAGGGTTGTTTGACCGCCAAAGGGGTCGCGACCCACAGGTTGAGAACTGCTGCCCTAGTAGTTCTGACCTGTCAATATTTAGAATCAACCACATTTTTGCATGGAAATACAGTAATGCCAAACTATGGAATCCTGTGTTTCTAAAAAGCATCATAAAGCATGGAATAGGGCACCTGAGGTCAATTGTCACATGTGATCCTAAAGCTGAAGAAGCCCTTTCTCTCTGTTGGACATACATGGCTATGTTTTGACATAATCAGAGATCAGAAAATAGAATCTTCATTTTCTTTTCTTTTTTTTGAATTAAAACCCATTCTGCAGAGACAAGATGTCTATGGCAGGCAAAATGCTTGTGGGAGAATTTTAATAGACAATGAAATAATCTTTCCCTATTTTCTGTTAGCAAACACTGGAATTTTCCATGCTATCTCAGATAAACTTTTAAAAAATATATATTTTTATTGATTTCAGAGAGGGAGGGAGAGGGAGAGAGAAATAGCAACAGTAGAAACATCAATGGTGAGACAGTCATTGATTGGCCACCTCCTGCACACCCCATACTGGGGATCGAGCCCACAACCTGGGCATGTACCCTCACCCGGAATAGAACCGTGACCTCTTTGTTCATAGGTTGACTCTTAACCATTGAGCAACACCGGCTGGGCTGATATAAACTTTTAATGACACTAATAAGTAGCTGGGTGAAAAACAGTCATTCGTAACTTTTCTGGAGACACTAGAATTCATTTTTCATAAAGAGTAACATTTAATAAAACCCAAATCAACATCTAAGGGGTGTAATTGTCTTCTGCCCACCGCAGACTCATTGTGTAAGTAGATGGAAAGCAGTGCTGTTGCTGAATCATGGCCTTAATTCCCCAATAGACCACTTCTCCCATGCCGTAGGAATTCACAGTGTACTTCAAAGCCTTGCTGGTCCACAGAGCAGTGAGTCCTCTAACAATCACAGCCCCAGGAGTTTGCAATCCCTTTGATCAGATAGTGTAGTCACAACTGCTTTGAAGTAAGCAGAGGAAGTGAATTAGAGAGCAGGGTCCTTTTGTTTCCCTGGCTGGTGACCCATCTGCAGATCATACCCCTGGACACTCAATAGTGGTCCTCACCCTGCTGCACTGCGTAATTGCCTGGGCAGCTTTTAAAGCGTACTGGCTCCTATTGTTCTGATTTAATTAGTCTAGGGTGTGGCAATTTTTATAAAGCTCTCCAAGTGATGCTAGAATCAGTGTGCTTAAACTTTCCATTTGGAATGATAAGCATTTTCAATAGAGCAATAAACAAACACTCCCATCTTGGGGAAAAATAAAAGAAGGAATTCACTCTAGCTCATGATGTGGTACAAAAACAAACAAACAAACAAAAAACCCTGAAAGCAACAACAACAAAAAGAGAACATAGAAAGAGAACTAATCTTTGTTTTTAAAGTTCCAATAAAAGAGCCCTATCCAATAATATTCAAAAGAATATATGAGCCCAGATAAATCCTGATGATCTTCAAGTCATTCATATGAAGATTGCTCAGAAGCAAAACTCAACTGGGGTCCCCCAAAGAATGGCTAAAAAAATGACATCTCATCAAATATCATTACAACATCAGAAACCAAAACTTATTGAACTCCTACAATAGTCTACAATGGTATTCTTTCTTAAAGCACAGAATAATACCCATTTCCATGTGTCCTGTGATCATCTGATTCCTGATTCCTGATTCCCAATGAAGCCATCCAAATAGCTTTAACTCTAGCTCCTTGGTGCTTAGTTCTCAAATTTTATCTTGTATGAGTCATTCTTTATTGCCCTATTGATTGGCACAGAGAACTGACTTTGATTGATTCCTGTGATTCAAAATTATAAACAGCTAGATAAGCAGAACTGTTTGGACACCTGTTATCAATAGGTACAACAGAAGAAATGGCAAAAACCTAAAGCTAAAAATGTGTAGCTATCCCAAATTCTCCTCCTTTACTGTTTACCTGAATTATTTCTGCTTCTATTCCCTTAAGACAGAAGTGTTCTCTTCTCCTTACATTTTCTTAGATTTTTAAATGACCTAGAGGGTTGACTTTAACAAAGACAAAGAACACCTCATATTTCTGGTATTACACAGGTATAACAACTTGGGATAAGTTATCAAAGAGTGCACAAGGCCTTTTGATTTCAAGAAAGAGAAACTTAGTCAACACCAATTTGAAAGTGGAAGCAGCTGGCATAACACCATCCTTCATCCCCTCTTAGGAACATCCTCACTGGTCTGGGAGAGTCTGTGTCCTCATGTTTCCTGACTACTTCACATTTGAGGCCCCTGCCTAAATCACAACCTTTCATCACTGATTCCACTTTCAAGAATATAAGCCAGGATGTCTCAAGGAAATTAGTCAGTGTTCATGGCATGTTGGCTCCATTTTCTGTTGCTGGTGAGTACGTCTGCAGGTATTGTCTCATTGTGACAACATGGCGTATGGTTCAACATCCTCACATGGAAAGGGTTGACTCCTTAGTCTCATGTTCTTCCTGATTTCATATTTCCCCTCTCACTTTTCCTATAAAAACCTATTGATTTATTGGGATATCATGAAATGCTTAGCAAAGTCAGGGGCACAAATAAAAAATAATTACCAATTTAGATTAATAATGTTAGTCAGCTCAGTAAAATAGCATGAGAAAAGAAAAAGTTTTGGGTCAAATTATAATTAGACTAGAGGCCTGGTGCACAAAAATTTGTGCACTCGGGGGGGTCCCTCAGCCTGGCCTATGTCCTCTTGCAGTGTGGGACCCCTCAGAGGATGTCCACCCCATTGGGGACTCTCACCCCATGGAGGTTTGGCCAGCCTGGGTGAGGGGCTGATGGTTGTTTTCAGGCTGGCCACACCCCCTTTAGGATGGGGGGTCCCCACTGGGGTGCCTGGCCAGTCTAGATGAGGGGCTGAGGGCCGTTTTCAGGCTGGCCAAGGACTCTGGCTACATAAGCTCCCAGCCGCTCCTTTTTTTTTTTATTTATTCTGGGATTTATTTCCCTTCTATATTTGAAACTTTGTTGCCTTTAGCAGAGGCCTGCAGAAAGCTTGGCTTCCTCCATCACCAGGGGCAACCCACTCCTGCTCGCTCCAGCTTCGTGGCCACAGCTGACTGAAAGCAGGTATCTAGAGTTTGTTTACCTTCTAAAATTGAAACTTTGTTGCTTTCAGTGGAGCTCAGAACCAGGCCGCTGCAGGCGGGGAAGCTTGGCTTCCTCCATCACTGGAGCAAGCAAGCCTCCTGCTAGCTCCAGCTCCGTGGCTGCTGGCCGCCATCTTGGTTGGGTTAATTTGCATATAGTCTCTCTGATCGGCTGGTGGGCGTGGCTTAAGGCATAGCGAAAGTATGGTCAATTTGCATGTTTGTCTTTTATTAGTATAGGATATTTTGACCCAGTATTTAGACAAAGCCTGCCACAATTTTAAATTGCATAATTACTACATGTGGACAATTTTCAATATGCTATGCTATTTTTATAATTTATTATGAATATTTTTAATAATCTAGTTTACATATAGTCATTTTTAGCATTGTGGTTATAATTAACATTTTTTGAAGCATTCATAAATTTTTCAGTGTTATCCTATAGATAATTCTTTAAAAGAAGGAATCCATATAGAAGATAACTTGAACAGTTTTAATAACTCTGCCTACAATAGAATTGGTCACCATAAAAATACATGTTATAAAAATACATGTTATAGGAAAGGCCATCATTTGTATTACTGATCTATACTCCTGGGAAGCAGCTGACCTTTTGAAGAAGAGATTTTTCCTTTCATATTACCCAATGTTTTGAACATTAGTTTCAGCTGAAAAATTGGAAGATATAAAATGCAAAACTGTGTGCTTACACAGGTATTTATATATTTATCTCAGGTCAGAGAACATCATTAAGGCTTAGATCATAATCATTCTTGGAAACTGCAAATGTATTCAGCAAACATTGGCTTTTCTATCTTTCCAAATATAAACTGTCTTGTCTTCTTGTATAGACAGAACAAAGTTCATGACAGTGTTGTTAAACTGAGTTTCTTATTAGCAAAATGTAAAAGTGGTGTCAATTAAGATACATAAAAAATATTTTTAAAGTAAAAACTTACTCCAAAGAGAAGGAAGCTCATGGTCAGATTTGTTTTTTTCTCAGCAGCAGCACTGTTCAGTACCTCACTTATGCCGCTGCATACTATGACATTCTAATTTGTATTCCTTTTCTCTTGCTAATCTGTGTGTTGTCAGTTTATTTCATAGACCGAGCTATGGAACCTAGGTGGGGGTGGAGGGGTAGAAGGAAAGCTTTTCCTCCCCTAAAGGTCTTCACAGAGATAATCAAGTTAAAATGGGCTCATCGGGGTGGGTCCTAATCCAATCTGAGTAGTTTTCTTATAAGAAGAGGAGATGAAGGCACATACACATATGGAGGGACAACCATGTGAGGACACTGGGAGAAGACAGTTTTCTGAAAGCCAATGAAAGAGTCCTTAAGAGAAACTGATCCTGCTGACACTGTGATTTCTCCACTTAGGGGCAACGCAAGAAGGGTGACAGAGTTTGATGACAATCACATATGAGATGGGAACTTGCAGATAAATCCATTTAAAAATGACCAGAAAACCA
This sequence comes from Myotis brandtii, assembly GCF_000412655.1. Classification (NCBI taxonomy): domain Eukaryota; kingdom Metazoa; phylum Chordata; class Mammalia; order Chiroptera; family Vespertilionidae; genus Myotis; species Myotis brandtii. Next base: position 1,774,416 of record NW_005361351.1, read on the forward strand.
TTTAAATAATGATAAAAAAGATTTAGCAAAATATGATGTAAAACCATCATTAGAAAAATAATGTTAATACCCTCCGTGATTTGAGACTGAAAAATAAACGATAAAAAATAAGTGATCTTAACATACCAAAAAAAAAAAAAAAAAAAAAAAAAAAAAATGAACAGGTTGGATTGTTTGAGAGCCACAGTAACCCTTAGGGCTGTAACTATTAGAAGTGCACAGCCTTGTGCTAACCCTGGGGGAGCTCAGGCCCATCAGGAGAATCAATCCCATTGCACTTCTTGTTTTAAGGACTTCAGTGCATGTTGAGATGTGATTTGTTTGGTTTTTGTTTTGTTTAATATATGTAGGATGAGGGCAGACTCACTTCTCTACTTTGTTCTCAGGCTCCTGTTTGGGTGGGATGATTCAGATGTTCTGGAAGAGAGAACAGGGCAGCTTGGGTGATGGGAGTGCCAATGCCTGTGTCAGAGAATGCTGACCAGCTCCTTTCCCTTTCCCGGGCCTTCCTCATGCCAGTCTTTAGCCTTCTGGGTATTTTTCTCCTCAGAGGCCTCCCTCTTTGCTCTGTACATTGACCTTTCTTGATTAGTCATAACGTGGTCCTAAAAATGTAACTCAGCCCTGGCTGGTATGGCTCGGTTGGAGCTTCATCCATATGCACTAGAAGGTCAAGGGTTCGATACCTGGTTTCTGGTTAGGTCCCTGGTTGAGGTGTATGCAGGAGGAAACTGATGGATGTCTCTCTCTCTCCCCTCTCTCTCTCTCTCTCTCTCTCTCTCTCTCTCTCTCTCTCTCCCTCTCCCTTTGACCTCTCTAAAATCAGTTTTAAAAGCTTTAAAAATGTAGTTCAGAGCTTTATTCCCTGCTTTTATCACATAGTGAGTTGACTCTTCAATAACCTGTTGGTGTGTGTGTGTGTGTGTGTGTGTGTGTGTGTGTGTGTGTGTACTCTCTCTACAAAATTAGTCAAAGCTTTTGTTTATTGCATTACTAGTTTTTGGAACTCAACTGATTTCTTAAATTGGTCAGTGGTTCTTGGTAGGAGAAAGGACATATACCCCACTTTCTACTCTTCAGTGGAGCCTGCGTGTTTATTTTCCTGAAATGCTGACAAAGGGTGTTCGTGGATATAGTTGGTGGCTGGCATGGAAATTTGTATTCTTTCATTGGGAAACTCCATCTATCTCTTTCTGTTTGTGTTCTTCAGCAAGGCTCTGTGACCCAACTTTTAAATAGAATTTTTGCCAAACTCAACTTGTTGGAAGGAGTGATTTACTGTTCTAAGCATAAATGTTAGCAAATTGTGGGGTGAAGCTACACTTTCATGACATTTGCCAAGAACATGTTTATAACATGAAGTCTCTCTCTTAGTCTCCACCCAGAAAGGTCTCCATGGAAAAGCTACATTTTCTATCTGGAACCAATTTAGAATTAAATGTGGGACTGGAATGTGCATCTCCTAGTTTAGCTAGTTATTTTCTTCTTTTTAATAATATAAATCCATTATTATTCCAATAAAGAACAAAATTAATTCTCAAGGGGTTTCAGACAACTCCTAACTTCTAAAAATATCATTCTGTTCTAGCCAAATTTTAGGTTAAACAAATAAAATTGACTGTGCTAACAATTAAATAATAAAATCAAAGCAGGGAGGGGATTTCTGTAATTTAATTGGATTGGGTTCAAGGATCTTTTTAACTTGCTCATGTTCATAGTTATAATGTACTGGGGGTATATAAAGTCCAGAGCAATTACTGAATTTTGTTGATAATAGAGAAAGGAAAATCCTTTTGTGAACAAATTAGACACACACACACACACACACACACACACACACACGTATATTATATATATA
>NW_005361351.1:1776298-1793639 GCF_000412655.1 Myotis brandtii
TATATATATGTTATATATATACATATATATATATTCTGATATTCTAAGCTTTTTACTTATGGTGTTTCTTATAGAAAAGAAATTGAGACTACAGGAAGCAAGAAGACACAAGTTTTACATCATTTTCTTTCCTTTAAAGAATTTCCTAAGATATATAGGTCGAAAAACTCATTTCACCCTCTCTCCCTTTTTAATTTCTATCAGGTTCTTTATTCTGTGTCAGACTAAAATACCCTTTACCATGATTTTCCTGCTAATATGTTGGCATTTAATTTTTCCCCTCTTTGAACATAAATGTGAAATCTTGTAAATAATAACTGATTTAGAGGGGGAGAATTTATCAACAATAAACAAAAGGGAACCTCATTATCATTACTTAAGTTCAAGATGTAGATATCTAATAATTTGCCTCCAAGTGATCAACTGCACTTGCTACTCAATTATATATTTTTTATGACTTGAACATGAAATCACAATTATACAATAGAAATCTGTTCCAGCACTCCGTTAATGGTTCCCAGATTCTATCTAAAAGGGCACATACATGAAAGATGAGAAACTCATCTCTCTGGGAATACACAGTTTTCCCACCTAAATCCCGTTCAGAATTTCTATGTTCACAGCAAGATGGTGTCACTCTGTATTTCTATTTATTTCCTACATTAATATCAGCAGCCAAGAAAAACAAGAAGACAGCATTCTTATGCTTATTTATTTTTAAAAAGCGTAATGCTCCCTAAAAGTGTCATTCTACCCCCTGCTTATTATTCCCATGCTATTCTTTTTAAGCCTTGAAAAAAGTGCCCAGTTTGAGGCCCCTGCTGGAAATCAAACACATCTCTTGGCCAGGCCACCCGCGGCCCATTCCTGTCCTTCAGGCTTGCTGAGGGTGATGTCATGGGGACACGAAAAAACTCATTCTTCCAGGGAGACTCTGAAGTGTCTTTTGTTTGCAGGGCCAGGCCCACAGTTCCCCAGCGGAGGGAGATGGGTAGACCACTTCCTCCAACGAGCATGATTTAACAAAACATCCCCATAGTTCACGATGCTCAGGATCACACTGTATAACATCCAGTAACTGGTTTTTGTTTGTTCCATTTCCATAAATGATGCACAAAAAATATTATAACAAATATCTCTTTTCCCCTCCTTTGACCCCCATCCTTGCCAACCTGCCACATGCTGGCTACACTATCTGAACATCTGGATCCTGGGAGACCGGAGTCTGTGTGGTAGGCACGCCCAGCTCTCTGCCCCACTAGCCTTCACTAGTTGCCCTGTGGGTGCTGCCCTACCTCTAATCTACCTCTGCTGTTTAAAACACACTTTTTTTTGAAAAATGTAATCTGTTTCTTAGATTGAGAAATATAGTTCTCTGAGACATACCTTTTAGCAGGGACCACAGGAAACAGAGGAATCTATAAATTTTAAATGTGATAACTACAAGTGGAAATATTTGTTATTTTCAATGAACATGAGAAATAATGACAAGCCTTTAATGAGGTAGAAAGAGGTGAAGTGAACCACAGAGATTAAACTTCCCCCAGCTAATCCATTTCTGAGAACACCCAGATGATATAATGGCTAACAAATCTTCAGGTGGAAAAGGGATTTTCATTGTTTCTTATAATGTTTTTTTATTTTATTCTTTCAACTGGAAAATTATTCCCATTGAAAATTTTCAATCATTACATACATAAAGATGTTTAGCAAAGACTGTTCAGTACCGGGAAGCTGTGAAAATCCACTTTCACTCTCAAAACATCTGTACCCCCCATTGGGGTTTTGGCTCTATCTACTACACTTGCCTTCCAGTGTAAACACAGGAGAACAGCAATTTCCCATTGACACTGTGGTGCATAGCTACAATCTTGGGAATAAGTGAGTAAACACATTACTGAATAGCAGCATGAAAGAACAGAAACAATTGCCTGGTTGTTTCATTAAAAGGCATAGGGAATTAGTTGACTGTGTTCATGCAGATTTGGGTTCGTGCACCTCCTACACACACACACACACACACACACACACACACACACACACAAACCAAGCACATGCTGTTTTAGCCCCAAAATTACAGTGGCTCTAGCTATCTTATCAATAGATATAAACAAACAGAAAACACTGTTTAAACTTCATTATAATCATGGTCAATGCATACATACAGATAAACTTCCCTTTAGTTTGTTGGACCCAATGGAGCTAAAGGGAAAGTAATATTTATTGACCTTGTAATGCATCAGGCACAATGTTTACATATTTTAGTCTTTTAATCAGTACACACACACACACACACACACACACACACAAATACTTTTGTTGAGTATTTTTTTTTATTTTTCAATTACAGTTGAGATACATTATTATATTAGTTTCAGGTGTATGCCCCAGTGATTAGTCATTATACAAATAAATATCTTTAAGAATAAAATTACCTTCTTTATTTTTATCAAGAAGATGGTAGGTTCAAAGAAGTGAGTAACTTATCTGAGGTCAGGAAGACTTATATAATATATTTATATTATATTGCTATCACCCAATATAGTACATGCTGATAGGATGAACAGATGGTGAGCAGAATCTACACATCTTATAGTGCATAGGACAGATTATGTTTTGTTCTGATATGGTGACTAGCTAAGCTTTCATTCTTTATAATTTCCCAATCAGTACATTAATTATAAACAACAACAACAACAACAATATAATACTTTCATATTTGAAAAACTGTATTTTTAGATGTTTTTATATAACCATGTTTTAGTTGTACAACTTAAAATATCACTTGTTGCCTAGCCAGCGTGGCTCAGTGATTGAGCATCGGCCTAGGAACCAAAAAGTCAAGGTGCAATTCCCGGTCAAGGTACATGCCAGGGTTGTGGGCTCTATCCCCAGTGTGGGGTGTGCAGGAGGCAGCTGATCAATGATTCTCTCTCATCATTGATGCTTCCATCTCTCTCTCCCTCTCCTTTCCTCTCTGAAATCAATATAAAATATATTTTAAAAAATAAAATATCACTTGTTCTTAGGTAATGGATATTAACTTTATATCTATCAGTTATGTTTTGTAGCTTTTTAATGTATCTTGTTGAAAGTATTACAGATGTCCCCTTCCGCCCACATTGACTTCCTTCTCCCCATTCCCGCCCCCTCCCCAGGCCTTCACCACACTATTGTCTGTGTCCATGGGCTGTGCACGTATGTATATACCTTCCCTCTGAGATCTATCAGTCTGTTCCATGCTTCCAGGTCTCTGGATCCATTTTGTTTGTCAGTTTCTTTTGATCATTAGATTCCGCATATAAGTGAGATCATGTGATATTTGTCTTTCTTGTCTGGCTTATTTTGCTTAGCATAATACTCTTAGTTTTACGTCTATTACTTAGTAAGATCTTTTTGCAGTTAATTAATTTTATGAACCTCTAAGTTTGGTAAATTCTGACTTTATCATATGATGAAGGTGAATATCTTGTTATCCTTGCAGAAGGATGAGTAACAAAAGGATTAAAAATGAGATCACATATGTTTAATTGCCCTTTCAATAATCTATCTAAAAAAGAATTAATATTGGCTTCATTAGTGTTTTTGTATACTATGACCAAAGCCAATCAATTATTGATTCAGGACTTCAACAAACAATGAAATTGTTGGCAAAACAGCACTGAAAGAGAGAACTGTCAATATTTCATATTCTACGTATTCTAACCAATTAAATTATTTAAAAGGAGAATGCTTAAAGGACATTTGAAATATGTATTGTGGTAAAATTTGGGATTCTTAATGAAAGAAAGACATCACATAATAATATATTGAATTGAAGAAGACTAAATGATGAATAAAAAGAAGGAAGGGAATCTGAGGTGCATTTCATGAAAGGAAACTGTCCCTACGTCATTGGGATTCTGTCTGGGATTGCCTAGGAGCTGAGAGCTGTTATGGTTAAAGCACATTCATCTTAGGCACTCAACAGCTTTTCTATCAATTCTTTTTCTCATCTTCTTTCTCTTGGACCATCATCCTGAAACCTGATTCTTCTCAGTAAAATGATCCAGGGATCCAATTCATCCTGTAGTGGAATAGTAGAACTCCCTTTGTGGCAGGCATTTTATAAATATTACTAGAGGCCCGATGCATAAAATTCATGCAAGAGGCTCAGCCTCTGCCACTGTGGTGCCAGCCTTTGCCTCGGCCCCTGCCCGCAGCCTCAGCCCTTGCAGCCCCAGCTTTGTCCGGGAGGGCATCAGGTCTAATTAGCATATTATGCTTCTATTATTATAGATCTTATTTAGCAGCAAAACAGATCTGCAATAATGTAATAGTTTCCCCACTTTCCACATGAACCAGGCAAGGCAGATGTTTAAATACTTTCTTTAAGTAACCACCAGGTAAGCACGAGAGAAAGCTTTTGATACCAAGTCTATTTTTTCTCCAATGTTTAAACTATTTCTATCATAGCACCCAATTCAACATAAAGAATTTAATATACAGTAGAATTTCTCAGAGTCACATGAAGAGAATAATATTTAACCAAAGGGAAGGAATTTTTCAGAATGAAAGTTTAGTCTTTATGACAGCAATCTGGTTGGATAGTCAGATTTAAAAACACTTTTTATACAAATCACATGTCACTTGACACTCCATCTGTTTTAAAAGTGTGTACACTTAAACTCCTTTATACTCTTTAAATATACAGAGGTGTAGGGTGCGACGATAGGGTTAAGCCTCGGACTGACCTGTTGGCAAAACCACAAACAAGTCCCAGCTTAGAGGGCACAGTCCTCTTAGCATAATTAGGCTTGACCTTATGAGCTCCCTAGATCTTATCTGGGTAGCTAATGGGCTGAGGGAGATGTAGCAAGTGCTGTCAAAACAAGTGAAACTCACAAGAGCATTGTAACTATGGTGACCACTACCTTGTTTACCTCTGGCTATAAAATAAAGGCTCAGCTTGCCTCTGGATCTCTCTCTGTGGCCTCAGCCAGGCACAGGAAGATCCACCTAGACCAGTGATGAGGAACCCATGACACGCATGTCAGAGGTGACACGCGAACTCATTTTTTGGGTTGATTTTTCTTGGTTAAATGGCATTTAAATATATAAAATAAATATCAAAAAATATAAATCTTTGTTTTACTATGGTTGCAAATATCAAAACATTTCTATATGTGACACGGCACCAGAGTTAAGTTAGGGTTTTTCAAAATGCTGACACCCCGAGCTCAAAAGGTTCGCCATCACTGACCTAGACCCAGCTTATTCTCTTTGTCTGTCTTTTCTTCATCCTTCATCGCCCTCCCTCAGGCTTTCGAACCCTTGGCTGAGCTGGCTCAGCACACAAAGGACCCAGAGATGTTGAGATAGTATGCTATATCTATCAATATGTACTGAATTAGAAATTAAAACTGAAAACTTAAAAAAAAAATTTAAGAATGCATTTTAAAATTACAATAATAAACCCATTACAAGTTAACATGACTAACATTTTAATAAAAGTAACTATTTTTCAAATTATAAAAAAAATTAGTAAGGAGAGTGGTACTGTTTTATATGTTTGCAAATCTCATAAGTAATAGAAGAGCTGAAATTTTAAATGTTTTTTAAAATATATTTTTATTGATTTCAGAGAAGAAGGGAGAGGAAAGGATAGAAACATCAATGATAAGAGAGAATCATTGATCAAATGCTTACTGCATGCCCCATACTGAGGACTGAGCCTGCAACCTGGGCATGTGTCCTGACGGGGAATCAAACCAGGGAACTTCTTGGTTCCTGGGTTGATGCTCAACCTCTGAGCCACACCGGTTGGGTGAAGAACTGGATTTTTAAATTTGCTTCAGCATTTCACCTGTTGACTGTGTTCTTTTTGTGGAAGTATATGAAGAAAACTCTGCTCACAGTGACATGTGATTTGAAAACAATAAGTATTTTAATAGCTAATTCATATACTTATGGATATCCTTCTTTGATACTATACTAAATTGAACAAGTAGTCTTTCAAATATTTTTTTCTGATGTGGAAACTGAAACCATATTCATGAACTACTCATATTTTTTTATCTGAAAATCCACTGGCCCTTGATTGGCCATTTATAAAATAATGGCATCAGTAAATGAGTGGATTAAAAAAGCTGTGGTACAATTTACACAATGGAATACTGTGCAGCTATAAAAAAGAATGAACTTTTACCCTTTGATACAGCATGAGGACCTAGAGATTATTATGCTAAGTGAAATAAGCCAGTCATATAAATACATATATCACATGATCTCACTTATATGTGGACTCTAATGAACAAAATAAACTAACAAAATAGGTCTATAGACATGGAAACATGGAATAGACTGACAGATCTCAGAGGGAAGTGGGGAGGGGAGGTGGGAAGAGATTAACCAAAGAACTTATATGCATATGCATAGCCCATGGATACAGACAACAGCATAGTGAAGGCCTGGGGTGGGTCGGGAGTCGAGTGGAGGGGGGAAAAGTGGGAAAAATTAGGGATATGAAATATGCTCAATAATAAAAATAAATTTTAAAAAATACTGGCTCACTGACTTATAAAGATCTTCCAAATGATGAAATATTTCATTATGTAATTTTAAAAAGACCGATTTGTTATTATAAACACAGATTTCATTAGAAAAATTTTCAAATATTGGGGAAGTCTCAAATTCACAGTACCGTATAAACATTTTCCAGTATTTTAATTTTCACATGGGTGCTCTAATTTTGTCATTGGCCACAAATACTGTCAGTTGTCTTCCTTGAAGTGACAAGCTCATTTTATCCACTTTTAAGAAAATATCTATCAAATACCCAGGGCTCAATATCCATATTTTTGTCTTTAAGTCATTCTCCAAGTAAAATTGTCATCACATGGGGAAAGTGGCTAGTTGAGCTTGCAACTCAGTCAGACAGTTTCTTTTTCTCAAGACATCTATTGTATTCTGCTACAGCAGAAGTGCTTTATATGTACTTTCCATTTTTTAATCCAAAATAATGAAAAAAAACATATATTTGAGAAGGAATACTTAATAAAGTTAATATTTTGTACTGCTTCAACAGGGACATTTTTAAATGAACCTGGCTTTTTTTTTCTTTCTGTCAGTGCATGGCAGTTAAGAATACGATGACTACCAATACAATTTGGTGCCACTGTCTTTTTTTTTTTTTTTTACTTTTTTTTATTGATTTCAGAGAGAAAGATAGAAACATCAATGATGAGAGAGAATCATTAATTAGCTGCCTCCTGCATTACCCCTACTAGGGATTGAGCCCACAACCCGGGCATGCGTGAACCAGAATCTAACCTGGGACCCCAGGCCAATGCTCTATCCACTGAGCCAAAATGGCTAGGGCAGGTGTCCCTGTCTTGATTTTGAATTTTAGTGGAAAGCTATAAAAAGACTGGCAGGTGCTCAATGTCTGCTTTTGAATGAATGAATAAATGAATGAATACAAAATATGTGTATATGTATCTTTTCCATGTATTTCAAAAAGTTAAGGGGCATCAAGAATAAAAATCCTATATAATAAAACCCTAATAGGCAAATCGACCAAACAGTAGAATGACTGGTCGCTATGACACGCACTGATCACCAGGGGGCAGACGCTCAATGCAGGAACTGCCCCCTGGTGCTCAGTGCCCTCCCACAGGGGAGCACCACTCAACCAGAGGCTGGGCTCATAGCTGGCAAGCGCAGCGGTGGTGGCGGGAGCCTCTCCTGCCTCCAAGGCAGTGTTAAGGACCCCTCGGTGGATGTCTGACTGCCAACTTAGGCCCACAGACATCCCCCAAGGGGTTCTGGACTGCGAGAGGGCACAGGCCAGGCTGAGGGAGGCCCCCCCCACCAGTGCACAAATGTCATGCAGCAGGCCTCTAGTCTATTTATAAATGACAAAATACACAAATGTAAAATACTTGAAAGTTGTCACTATTAGTCCGTTTTACCTCCTTTCAGTAATGTTCAGGATATATGTGAAATCAAAAGTATCTTATTTAGTGCCTTTTATTCGCTTTACATGTGCTCCATTACTTGCCCTTTCTTTCTGCACTTGTCCCTGTGGGTTGAAATATCTGTCCTATTTAGTCCATGACTTGTATTGAACATTGAGTGAATTCAGAGTCGGAATCCACTTTTGTCAAATCATTCTGGATCCGCTTATTGAATGCAAATATTGTGTGATCTTAAACCAAAGTGGTCATAAAGAATAAAATTTGAATGACTTGGTTGGGGGAAAGGGCGCATAAAAAATAAGGCATTTAAAATGAGATTTAAGAAATAATACTAACAAAGTCAAAGGGGTATGAAGGTATAGAATGGTGGTTAGCACTGAAGGATATACATATGGGTGATTATGCTTAGGCGGTGTCAGTCAAGGGAAGACTTAAATTGAGGAAACCTAGACAGAATCTTTTTTTGGCATTTGATGCAGAACACTTATGAAGAAATGGTGATATGATCCAACTACTGTTTCATGATGCTTACTTGGGTGATAGTGTGGATGATGGATTAGAGACAATTCAAGGAAATATATTCCATACGTCAAAGGATGAAGGTGTGAGTAAATTAAAAAAAAAGTTAAAAATAATTTTAACTTAGAAAATCATTATTGTGGATCACTGAAAAATAGAAATGCTGCTGTAATATTCTTTCTAGCCAATATAATAACTAGTTCCTTTAAGGTACTAGACTTATGGGGCTGCTCTACACGCATCTAGACACAGTTCTGATGGTTTATATTTTGGTAGAAAAATTGAAAAACAAAAACAAAAACAGAAGCAACAGTTACTGGTCACAGAGAACAGATTCTCCCAGAGAATGGTCTGAAAATCCTGTGTCTTTTCATCAAAAACCTCCATTTATTTTCTAGCCAGTGAGAAGCGCATCCCATCTCTGTACTTAACTCCTGCAAACAACAGCACAAATTATTGCAAGATGTGAGGCTTGTACTGTGGGGTCTTAATTCTGGCTTGTTAGACCAGTGTGCTCTCTGGCTGGAGAGAGAGCTGTCCTGATTAGCACAACACTTCGCAGTACGACTCCAGCTTCAGATCACTGTCAGGTTCAGAATAATTGTAGCAGCTATTTATAAAATGCTGTAATTAAAAATAGTCTTGCAGTAGGACTGCCGATTGTCCCAATGCTTTTCCCTCTTAGACATTCATTGTTTAGATGACATGCATAGTGCGCTCATGATTATAATATTTAAAATATTTAACGTTTATTATTTTGAGGGCATCAGACACTGGATTTAAGACTTTAAAGCCATTGTATTATAAAATTTAATGTTCCCACAAACCCTAGGAGTTTGCAGATGAGAAAAACTTATATGTAGAGGTTAGGTAGCTCACTGAAATAAGTAACTTCCCAGACTAATTATGGCTGGAACTATACTCAATCTTAATTCCAGCGACTATGTGTGTCCTTCTTGAGAAGATATTTCTATTTTTTATAACAAAGCATGTGTGCAAAATGAAGATGAAATAAGGTTTAAATCTCAAGAACATGACATGGATAGTTTGACATCATTTTATTTTAAATAAAGTTAATGATATTTACATGTATTTAATGGGTTAAATCAATATCATTCATAATAAAAAGAGATTATATAGACCAGCTGTGGGCAAACTACGGCCCGAGGGCCGGATCCGGCCCGTTTGAAATGAATAAAACTAAAAAAAAAAAGATGGAACCCTTTTATGTAATGATGTTTACTTTGAATTTATATTAGTTCACACAAACACTCCATCCATGCTTTTGTTCCGGCCCTCCGGTCCAGTTTAAGAACCCATTGTGGCCCTCGAGTCAAAAAGTTTGCCCACCCCTGATCTAGACAGTTACCCTGGACCTGCTCTGTGCCAGGTTCTATGAGAAGTGACTTTTGCCTCTTTCATTTTACTTAATGTTTGTGCCATAGAAATCATCAGTGTTTCGTAAATTAGAAAATCTACATGCTATCGCTCATAGCAGAGCCAGGATTTGAACTCAGATATTTTAACACCAAGTTTCTGTCATGAAAGTGATTCTAGTATGAGCCACTTTAGGAACTGAGTTTATTCTAGTGAAACTTGGGGGTGAGTGCTTTTCATGTTTTACTTTGAATGTTTAAGAAGAGAAAACCAGGAGGGGGGTTTTGTGTCACAAAGTGTTTGATAACAAAGTATTTGATAGTAAAGCTCCTGTGAAAATAATCTATTCTTTTGCTTAGCATTGAGAATGACAATCCACATCTTTGTAGGATTTCTCACCTCTGGCCTTCAACCTTAATTTTTTTTTTCTTCCAATGATCCTCTGAGAATAATCCTGAAGATCCTTAGAGATCAGAAGAAAAATGAGCTTCACGGCCACCCAATTTTTTGGCTTTTATTTCAACTCTGACATTCAGAAAATCTGGTAACATTTCCTGGGGCAGTCTCTTCTCTGAAGGGAGCTAAGAACCCCCTGCCACACAGTGCACTCCTTAGGACAGGACCTCTCTGCTTCCTCTGGCTCATACTGAAGCCCCCAGAACAGTTAGGACAGTACCTAGGAAACAGTTTTTCAATGTTTTCACAACTGGATCAACATGCTCCTAGCTGGTAGAAAAAGGTAAGGCCAGAATATGATCAACCACAGAATAAAAAGACACTTGTTCAAGATCACCAATTTTACTCAAAAGTTTGGAAAAATAATTATTTTTATTGTAAAGAAGGATCGCATTATTGAGAATTAGAATGCAAAATATACAACATGAAGATTTAGTAAATCAGAATGCAGACTTCACAGCAGAAGGATTTAAGGACACTAATAGGAATCCAGCTTCTCAACATTAATATCCTTTTATTGAGATTCCACAATCTTACTATCAGGAGATCTCCATAAAGAAGAGAAACATGGGTCTTGTGCTCAGTCTTCCATGTTTTCAAGTCCGTGAGAAATCAGTATAATAGGTAGTTTAAATGGCCCTACTTAACACACTTTTAAAAAAATATATTTTATTGATTTTTTATAGAGAGGAAGGGAGAGAGATAGTTAGAAACATCGATGAGAGAGAAACATCGATCAGCTGCCTCCTGCACAGCTCCCACTGGGGATGTGCCCGCAACCAAGGTACATGCCCTTGACCGGAATCAAACCTGGGACCCTTCAGTCTGCAGGCCGATGCTCTATCCACTGAGCCAAACCAGCCAGGGCTTAACACTTTTTAAAATCAACAAGTAGTTTATTATTTTTTTCTTTTTAAATAAAATTTATTGGGATGGCATTAATTAATAAGATGGTATAGGTTTCAAGTGCACATTTCTATGATACATCATCTGATTATTGTTTTGTGTGCTCACCACCCAAAGTCAAATCATCTCTGTCACTGTATATTTGGTCCCCTTTACCCTTTACTATACCTCCAACCCCTTCCCTCTGGTAACCACCATACTATTGTCTGTGTCTAAGAGTTTCCACTTTATATCCCACAGATGAGTGAAATCGTGTGGTTCTTAGCTTTTTCTGACTGACTTATTTTGCTTAGCATAATGTTCTCAAGGTCTAACCATGTTGTGCAAATGGCAGTATTTCATATATTCTTGTGGCTGAGTACACACCTTTAATTGGACTGAAACTTTTGGTATTAAAGAAACCCTATATGTAATCATTATGTTCTGGCTACTTGCTATTTATCCTTAAATAAATTAAAATATCAGTGTATTGAACTGTAATGTGGCAACTTTTTAAAATTACCTCTAAAATTAAGGTTTTAGTTGCTGAATTCAAACTCCATGATGGTACGATTGAAAACTTCTGGTGGCATTAGCTTTCTATTGCTACATAACAAATTACCAGAAATGTAGCATCTTGAAATGACATCCACTCATTAGCTCTCAGTTTGATAGGCTGGCTCAGCTGGGGTATCAGCATAGAGTTTCACAAAGCCCAGGGTTTACCAATGAGAAAGCCAAACAAAAGATCCTATCTTTTCAGGTCAAACACACCGAACATGGTAGGGACTCTCTTATGCATGAGTTCAGTTGCCCTTTGCAATGTGCTTCAAGTGATCCATGTTCTTTGATGAGAAAGAGAAAGAGGTTAACAGCTAAGTTAATGATCACTCTATGTCTGGAATAAGTATGCCTCACAGTAACTCTCTGAAGTACAAAAATTAATTTCAACCAATTTCGTTGTGGAAAATTAAATTCAGATTGAAGAACTCACTGGGCACCTGGTAATGGGTCGTCACGCACAATGTTGAACAAGGTCTCAAAATGTACATCTTAATTTTGTTCACATAGATTTTGCATTTTATTCAATGGCACAAAAATTACTGTTAAATATTGCAATAAGCAAGGGAGGTATCCTGAGAGTTTTCAGGAAGAAAGTGAAGAATAAGAAATAGAAATATCTTCCGATTGGTTAAAATTGTACAAATGTTGGTGCTACTTATAGAACTTGGTCTATGTTGGATGCTTCCCTCCTCAAAAGGAATGGAGTGGTTATGGAATTGGAGAAAACTGTCACACAAAGCCTGTAGCCACAGCTCAGAAAGCAACCATCAGGAGGTGGGGCAGTAGCACTACAAAGGCCTCACAGGCCTTCTCATGGTACCATTCCTTCCTTTAATGCTGTTTTTATACCATCACCACTTCTATAGTTATCAGTACCATGAATACCGAGTAGATAAGAGAAGTACATTATGTAGAATTGTGCTTCACATACTCAATGTATTATTTATAGTCCCATTTTCAGAACATAAATTATTTACATTTTGCTTCACTCTTCATCTACACTAAAAATACTTTGCAGACTCAAGTGTACTCTCAGAAAACATGGAGGCTTGTTCAGGGTAAGCAGGAAAGTTAAGAATCATTTGACTCCATTCTGGACATCTGCCCAGAAATCTCTTCTTACCTGGTTTTGATGAAGACTCATGTACTGTTCTCTCAATAGCTGGATCTTCAAGACCACCACTGAAAGCAAAAGCTGGAGGACAAGGAGGACCTCTACTCAGAGTCCCAGAGGAAGAATGACCCAACCAACATCTTGATTTTAGAGTTCTAGCTTTCAGAAGTGAGAGAATACATTTCTGTTATCTTAAACCACCCAATTTGTGGTAACTTGTTATGGCAACCCCAGAAAATAAATATAACCTCTATCAATATTACAAAGGATTTTTGTTTCAGTCTTTACTGTAGAGTACTCAAAAAGGAATTATGAGAAGAAGAAGCTGAAGAAGAAGAAGAAGAAGAAGAAGAAGAAGAAGAAGAAGAAGAAGGAGAAGGAGAAGGAGAAGGAGAAGGAGAAGGAGAAGGAGAAGGAGAAGGAGAAGGAGAAGGAGAAGGAGAAGGAGAAGGAGAAGGAGAAGGAGAAGGAGAAGGAGAAGGAGAAGGAGAGGAGGAAAGGCACAGCTCAGTAAACTCTCAAACAAGGAATCATGAAAAAAAGAAAAACTCCACAGTTCCATTACTCAAGTTCTCAAGTCCTGTTGAAAAGTTTTTAAACTACCTGCCATCTGGGAACCTTCTCTCCCCTACCCCATCAAGTCAGAGAAATCCTCAGGAAAATAATATATTTTAAACATGCTGAAAGTCTTAATTGGCTTCCTTTGAAAGTAGCATTTGATGGCTTCTGAGCATGGAACGATTGAAAACTAATCCGTCTACTTAACTCAAATAACCGCCCCTCTAAGAAGAAAACAAACAAACACTGCTGCAGGAGTTGTATCAATTCAGTAAAATAATCAATACCTTTGAGAGCATTAGTGCCATTTTAACAAAAATGTGTTTCTCACTTAAGAAGTAGAAAATACACATTTTTATTTTAGAGAATATCTAGACTAAAGCCGGTCTTTGGAGAAATGATATCCTGTTTGTCCTTAAAGTGCTCACACTTACAACTATTAACTAAACATAATGAGCTGTTTAGCCAACTGATTCTATTGAACTAAAGGCTAATATCTGAATAAAAAAGAGAAAATTCTGTGTTCTTGTGTTTTGTCCAAAAGCAGCAGACAGTGTGTTTTATATGAGGTGTTAACACATTCCATTCAAAAATGAACTAAATATAGCTATTACTAAAAAAGAAAATGGCACTGGGCACATTCATTATCTAAGTAATTCTCTAAACCAGTCACATTTGCTGCTATTGTGTGTTTCAGATTCCTAGCCATCACATGAGAGTCGGCCCGGATCTTCCCTCAGAGAGATTCTTCTAGGAGGGAAGTGCTCCTTAACACTTCTCCATTCTAGTATCTTCATTTATTATTTATTAAGCATAATAGTTAGCAGGACAACCTGAGCCAAAATGTTCAACTCATTTGCATGAAAGTAGGCTCCTTTATAACTTTATTCCTTCTGAGAAAATTATAGGAAGCAAAAAAAAAAAATTCTTTAGAAATAAAGTAGCTGACACATCACATTTATTAAAGCTGTGAAACCTTCAAAGTAGATGAGTTATGATAGTTCATCCTCAACAATGGTTTTTGCCAGAATGCTGCTACACTTGGAAAGGATGATTAACGGAGCAAACACGCAGGTTTAAAGGCAGCATGCTGCTAATTCATTCCAAAAATAAGTTCAGACTTGCTAGCAAGAGGAAGGCATACAACAAGAAGACGTTTTTCAAGTTATTTTTTTTCTAAAATCATTTCTTTGCAATATAAGTTCAAAAGCTCATACAATATCTAAGTAATTCTCAAAGGGTTTTAACATATGAAAACTGGCAAGTTGTAATAAAAATATAAGTGTTTTGCCATAAGCCCACAACACATTCAAACCTAGGACACTGCATTCTCATCCAAATTGATACAATAGGTAAACCAAAACAAGTAAAAAATGTTTAATTTATGCAGTTACCCCTCGTTTTAATGAGTGGTTCTTAATTTGAAGTTTAAACATAGAGCTGGAGGAAAAGAACTGAAACTGCACAATTATGTTAACGCAACCACTGAAGAGTAGTGGTGCTGGATGGCTGATATGCTTTTCTAAAACACAGACCATGATTAATAGGACAAATTATGCTAATGATAGTGTTGTAATGGCTCTATTGACCTTAGGAAAAAGCATTTAATGGCAGTGTTGGGCAAGTGAGGCTTCTCTAAGATCAATTCCAAAGGAAGCAAATTGTTGGGGACTGTCCTTATCTACGAATACATTCTATTTCCAAACCACATGGACTTATACCTTAGGGAATTCAAGATACCAAGCTGGCAAGAACAAATATTTGTTTTAAAAATGCGTAGATGGAGGCAATATCATCAAAATGATGGGCTTAGGTATATGTGGAAAATTAAGAGTACTAGAATAAACCTAATTTTAAATTAGATGAATGATTCTACTTTTGGCAAAGAGGGAGTAATAGGAAACAGATGTATTCTTCTTCACGAGACAACTAAAATAGTGAAGCAAATATATGAACAGTGAACATCAGGAAATAAAAGAAAGAGGGAGATAAGTAAGGTGAGTCCTGTGGTGGCCCCAGGTTTCTTCATGGACAAGTGTTCAGGCTGCAGAGAATCAAGCACAGTGCAGAAATTTCCCTGGGTTGAGGAGACAGAGCTGAGATTTTAGGGAGGCCAATGTCAGTCTATGAATAATGAAGTGGAGAGAGCAGTTCATGGAGAGAGCCTGGAGGTGTGCAGAGATCGCTCCTGGAATCTCCAGATGAGTACTAATGAGCTCATACATATAAGAAAACTGATGGGGTCTCTCTTTTCCACGTCCAGCGCAGCTAGAGAGTGATCTGGTTATTTGAGTAGAGGCAGCTGGGGTTTGAGAAACATGAAAGAATGAGATAAGACACAAAAATGGAAGGAAAAAGCTGGGACCGGGTGGGACCGCCATCCTCCTCTGACGAAGAGACAGAGACACCAGCAGCAGAACCGCGTGCTTAATTTATACTCCCAAATACCAGGAAGTTGCATCAGTTCTGGGCAGGCCGGCTGGTGGGCCCGACGAGCAGTCAGGAACCCAAGGGCGTGGCTCCATCCCAGGGTCCCTCCCATAGTTTCAGAGTAATACCCAAATCACTAGGAAGTATGGTTTGGAATAGATATTTGTATTCCCATGTTTATAGTAGCATTATTCACAAGAACGAAAACATGGAAACAACCCTAGCGTCCATCACAGATGAATGGATAAATGAATGTGGTCTATACATAAAATGGAATATTATTTAGACTGAAAAGGAAAGGAAATTCTGACATGATACAACATGAATGAACCTCAAGGAAATTATGCTCAGTGAAATAAGCCAGTCACAAAAAGACAAATACTGTTTAAATCCACTTATATAAGGCACTAAGAGTAGTAAAAACTATAGAGACATAAAATAGACTGGAGGTTTCCAGGAGCTGTGGGAGGGAGGAATGGGGCATATTGTTTAATCAGTAAAGAGATTCAGTTTTATAAGACCATAAGAGCTGTGGATGATGGTGGTGGTTTCACAAAATGTATGAATTACTTGTTACTGCTGAGATGTATATTTAGAAATGGTGGAGATGGTAAAATTTATGCTATGTACATTGTACCACAAAAAAATAACTAAAAAATTGTATTTCTGTATACTAGAAATGAACATTCAAACATTGAAATTAAAAACCAATACTATTGCAGTAGAAGCAAAAATATGAAACACTTAGAGATCTAATAGCATATATGTAAGTCCTATACCATAGAACAAAAAGATTACTAAAACAAGTTAAAGAAGACTTAAGTAAATGGAGAAATATATTGTGTTTATAGAGTGGAAGATTTAATATTGTTAAGAAAGCAATCCTCCACAAATAATTACCATTGCAATTTTATAATTTTGTACCAAATTTTAAAGGTTAGACTTTTTATTCAAGAACTAGAGGCCCGGTGGATGAAATCTGTGCATGGAGGGGGTGTCTCTCAGCCTGACCTACACCCTCTCACAATCCAGCACTGCTGGCTCCTAACTGCTTGCCTGCATGATCGCCCCCAACTGCCCTCCCCTGCCGGCCTGATCACCCAATAACTGCTTGCTCCCCTGTGCCTGCCTTATCATGCCCCCAACTGCCATCCCCTGCTGGCCTGATTGCTCCTAACTACTTGCTCCCCTGCCAGCCTTATCATCCCTAATTGCCTCTGCCTCAGCCCCTGCCACCGTGGTTTTGTCTGGAAGGAAGTAGGACGTCCAGAAGATGTCCAGTTGACCCATTCTAATTAGCATATTACCCTTTTATTAGTATAGACTAGAGGCCCGGTGCACAAAAATTTGTGCACTCAGCAGGGGGGGGGGTCCCTCAGCCTGGCCTGTGCCCTCTCGCAGTCTGGGACCCCTCAGGGGATGACCACCTGCTGGCTTAGGCCCGCTCCCCAGGAGATTGGGCCTAAGATGGCAATCAGAC
>NW_005361351.1:1794301-1809179 GCF_000412655.1 Myotis brandtii
TGTCGGAGGTACAGTTAATTACCATGTTTGTCTATTATTAGATAGGATGATAAATCTCTAGCCCCATCAGCTGCAGCTCTTCTCCTGCTGACACACTTTTCACATTTGCAACACTACGTACAGTTCCAACTGGAACATTTATTGATATTATGAGCCTTTGGGGTAAAGCTGAGTATAATTCAGGGAAAAGATTTTCAGAATTTTTTTCTTTCAAGAAGGAACTTATTACTAAGAATTTACTGTTTGTACAGTTATAAAATGTGCTTTATCTTTACTGAAAAAGATTGTGTCCAAAGCAAGAATTTAAAGTTTATTTCATAAACTACAGGGAATATTCTTCTTATAATTATTATAAACACTATCTTTAGAAGATTGATTGGAAAAATAAAATATTCTATTTTCTCTATCGTTTTCTTCTTTTCTTTATAATTTTTATAATTCTATTGTTATACTCTTGTTACGTCTTTCCCATGCTGGTTTTATCATGGGTGGTATACACAATTTTGGAATTTTTTCCTCCTTGGTAAAATTTGATGTGACACAATTGATATGTTTCAAATTCATCCTGATGAAATGTTAAAAAATTTCTAAAGAAGGCTTTTTGTTGCTGGGTTTTCTTTGAGAGACCCATACCTAGATAAGTCAAATTTGCAATTCTTAAATTCCAATACAACTACTTCCAAAGAGTTTAAAATCATAATTTAACCAAATATGTGTTAGCCTACTTTGTATTATCATTTTACCGTAAACATTGTTACTCTGTGATAATCTGTTATAATGGTCTTACTAGAGGACTATTCCAAATGACTGTCCCTTACTATTTACATTATTTTAATCTACTTTCCTACTCAACTATTTAAATGTTCTTAAAATTGTACCTGTATATACAATTAATAGTTTTCCCAAACATTATAAGTGCAGCTTTACATGTAACAATAAGAAATACATATTTATACTTCAAGTGCTTGATACAGTTTTTGTATATAGAACACACAGAAGACTTCCCTAATGGTCACAACAGCATCTGACAGTCAACTTTAGTTATTAACAGTTAATCATAACAACATGCTTTGTTCAAAGGACTGATATCTTTACCTGTTCAGGTAGGATGGAAACCTAGAGTCTCACAGACATGACTCAAGCTCAGAGGCACCAGAAACGGCAAAGTAGGTGCCTGCTTTTGGGCCGCCTGAATAGCCACTGAAACACAGCAGGTCTTGGCACAACATTGAGACTGACAATAGACACTCACATTTCCATATTATAAAAATAAGATGGTCAGTGAGAAAAAAATACTTCCAGAAATTTATAGACTGTGTAGACTTGGTTTTTAACCAAAAAAATTCTTATATTGAAAAAATCAAATACTGTAACTGCCTTTGAAATGATACCAATATTGGAGTGCCTAGCAAGCTAGAGAAATAATAATTTTATGAAGATTTTATTAATAATGATCACTTACAATAATTTTATTCTTTTCAGAAAAAAATACTTATTAATCCATCACAGTGGTAGGAACTGCTTTCAATCTGGAGAATGTAACAGCATCAAAACTCAGGCCCTTTTCTTCAAAGCACTTTCAGGATGGCAAAGATATTAAACATCCTTTTTGATGTTTTGAGAGAATAAGGCATAACCTCAGCATTCCATTAATTTTGTAAACATATTTAATTTAGAGTTGAATGTGAAATATGTCTTTATATACACATCCACATATAAGTTAACATATATGCAATGCCCTTGACATCCATTCAGCATCCCCAGCCATAGATGATGTTTCAGCTATCTTTGACTATGTCTCTTCTGATAGACCAGGACCTGTGTCTACCAGTTGTTAAACATTTTAATAACCCTTTGCATATGTATATATATGGATTTTGTTTATATGAAGTTAATGTATGAAGCAATCAGAATTTTAAAGAAAAAAAAACACATCTTAAAATACAATAAAGATTAGATAGAGCCCTAGCTGGTTTGGCTCAGTACATAAGAGCTTCGGCCTGCGGACAGAAGAGTCCCAGGTTCGATTCCAGTGAAGGGCACATGCCCAGGTTGTGAGCTAGATCCCCAGTAGGGAACATGCAGGAGACAACCAATCAATGATTCTCTCTCATCCTCTCCCTTCCTCTCTGAAATCAATACAAAAAATATATTTAAAAAAGATTATATAGATAGATGATAGCTAGCTAGCTAGCTAGCTAGCTAGATAGATAGATAGATAGAGATACAAAAACAAGAATCGCTTTCTGGATTTTAAAAAAATACAAATAAAGCTTTTTGGGGGAGTCATAGATACAATAATTTTTCATAATAATAAAACAGTTTCTTAGCATTTGATTTAGAATTCATTGTGTAAAATGATTCACAATTGGGCTTCTCATGCTGTGGTTCTATGAAAGTGAAGTACACAACAAAGCAAATGCAAAGGACAAAGAGAAATATACAGGCACCAGTTGCATCTTTTACCCTACCTTTAGAGTCTGTGTTTTTGACTGTTTTCAGTTTTATTTTATTGGTTTGGGTTGTATATAGAATCACTTCCGGATCTCCATATAAACTATCAACTTATTTGTAGAATGGATGTGCACACCCATAAAATTATGAATGATTGATAGATACTCAATAAACTTTATTTTATTTTAAGAAGTGTTTTTTCTCTTTAAAATTCTGATTGCTTCATGCATTAACTTTGTATAAACAAAATCCATTCATTCCCACATGTATGAGTTTACTAAGGCTGCTGTGACAAAATACCAAAAACTGGGTGCCTTAAAACAGCAGACATTTATTCTCTCATAGTTCTGCAGGCCAAGTATGAAATCAAGACTCAACATACTTGGTTCCCTCTTAGAGGTTCAGAGAAAGAATCTGATCCTGACCTCTCTTTTGGCTTCTGGTAATCGCTGGCAATCCTTGGCGATCCTTGGCTTGTAGATGCATCACTGCAATCTCTGCCTCTGTCTTCACATTGCCCTCTCAGTGTACATCCATGCCTCTACCCTACTTTCTATAAGGATGTCATTATACTCCACTCTGACTTCATCTTAACTTCATCATATAGCAAAGACCCTATTTCCAAATAAGGTCACATTTACAGGTGCTGTGGGTGATGATTTCAACATATCTTTGGGGGGACATAATTTGTCTTAGTCACTTCAGGCTGCTATAACACAATACCATAGAATTGATGGCATGTAAATAGCAAAAATATATTTCTCACAGTCTGGAAACTGGAAGTCTGAGATCAAGGCACCAGCAGAGTCAGTGTCTGGTGAGAGCCCACCTCCCGGTTCACAGATGACCATCTTCTAGCCGTGACTTTATATGGTGGAAAGGGTGTGGAAGCTCTCTGATTCTCTTTTATAAGGGCACTAAGGCCTCCCCTCCTAATATCAGATATAGGGTTAAGTTTCAACATATGAATATGGAGAGGGACGATAACACACAGCCTATAGCACAAGTCATCCACTCATTATAATGCAGTAAAGTCAGATATCATTAAATGTGTTATTGGATGCAAACATTCATTGAAACTCAGTTAAGACTAGAGCATAGCTGGCTAACCACAGCAGATCAAAGACAACCACTGGTCAGTCATGAAGGTGGACATGATAAAAGTTCTGTGAGCTTACACTATCCAAAGCATAAGCAGTGTTGAAAGATTTCACACATTCAAAGACATAGCCATGCTTTATGTAGCAAGTGGACAAACGAAAGTCACCTTGTTTGTTTTTATATTTCTACTCTAGAATTGATAAGAGTAGTTCTTTGGGTAAGAACATGATAAATACCCTGATGTATTTCAATAACCTGCCATAATCTAGGGGTTTATGCACAGAGAATTATAAATGTATCATTTGTGCTACCATTTGACATGTGAAAACAATGATTTTGAAGAATCAATTTCTCTTTGTTGGAGGACATACTGAGGCATGGAGCACCTTTCTCAGATAGATTAATCATTGAACTTGTTCAGAGGCAAGCTGTGGAGCAGCTCGGAAACTCTTTGTTCAAGGGAGTCATTAAATGTCAGAGGAAAATTGCCTGTTAAGCAGCTGTTCTTTAGCTGTACCTCCAGTGAAAGCAGACCTTCTTTCCTTTAGGCTCTCTATATTTTTGTTGTCAATTTTTGCAAAGATAACCATCCCAATCACTTTGAAAAAGAAGGCACATTTAAAAAATGGTATCAAAATTTTAGTTTTGTAATTTCCTTTCAGAAAAAAATGATTGTGAAGGAAATTAATATCTTAAGACAAGAACAATTAGTTGTATTCAAAAGTTAATTATGCCATTTTGTTAGTAGTTCAGCTTCCACTGCTAACTACTATCTCCTTTCCTCCGAAGTCTCTAGTCAAATTTCTGAGTGAAAGAATTTGGTGCATCTTCGTACTCTAGAAGTTATAGGTGACAGGCCAGCCTAGAGCTTATTAGCCATGGACCAGGTGCTCATCCTTAATCTCCAAATCCCTTTGGACTTCACTATTTGAAGAACTATGAGGGCACCTTGAATGACACGTCTAGGACAGGAAGAGCCCACATTCCTACTTATATTAGAAGGGTGTTTAAAAAGATTTATTCAACCCCTATACCTTTGGGGTGAAATATGAATTCTTGCTTATCATATTCATGCAAAGTGTACATGCCAAATGCTCTAGAGATGTTAGATGTTACCACTAATGTGTGATGGTGAGGGTAGTGTGTAGTCAAAGAAGGACTTCAAAAACACATTTCCCATGGTATGTGTGATAAAATCTAGTGATAGGATTATGGAGTCCTTGTTCAGACTCTGATAAGAAAGAACATTTTCTCAATAAGCTTAGGAGGAAAAAATGAAAAAAGGAAAAAGCATTTTAAAAGGTGATAATCACACTTTACCTATCAGATATGAACGTAGTCTAACTATACTGTAAGTTGCTGCACCATAATTGGAGTATATTTGTGTAGAGCCAGAAATAATCTCTGGTACATGTGGGAAAGGGTAATCATTTTGGTCCTCTTTGTTGTGGAGGGAAAAAGATCATAGTCCTCATATCTCATAGGTTCCCTTCTCTTGGGAGAGAGGGAGAAAGAGAGAGAGAGAGAGAGAGAGAGAGAGAGAGAGAGAGAGAGAGAGAGTTTTCCCTACACAGGCACAGCCTAAGTTTGAAACAGAGATGTTTAAGGACAGTGATGTGAGCACACATGAGATAAAGAGGGAACAGAGGCAGCTCAGCCAGTGTGGCTCAGTGTTTGAGCATTGACCTATGAACTAGGAGGTCACAGTTAGATTCCCAGTCAGGGCACATGCCTGGGTTTAAGGGCTCAATCCTCAGTAGGGGGAGTGCAGGAGACAGTTGATCAATGATTCTCTCTCATCATTGATGTTTCTATCTCTCTCTCCATCTCCCTTCCTCTATAAAACCAATAAATATATATTTTTAAAAAAGAAGGAACAAAGGCACACAGTGAGGAGTGAGGATTGGAAACCAGCCTTTGCTCTCCCACCCCCGACCCCAGCAGTCATTTTCTTGAGAGTTGTGAAAAGTGCCTGAAAGGAACTCAGGTCAGAGGACATGATTACAAAGGGACATGTCCTGAGGTCCTGAGCGTTTCCTAGTGATGAGTGGCAAAATCTCAACTGAGTGCAAAGTTGGGGAGAGTAGGCTTGCTACTGTAGGTTGCCTGAAATGAATCCCAGAGATAGAAAGTTAATGTGGGCCCCACAGACTGCTCTCAAGCTAATGTGAAGGGCGGTCTAGAGGAAGAACCATTTCTACCTGCCCCAGAATCCTATTTCCTCATTTATCTGATTTTAAACTCCCCACTTCCTCTTAGACATTGCATTTTCTGCTCATTGCCCTTTGCTGGTTGTCAGCGTTTCGACTTAGAATCATCCAAAGGCAGCTGAAGGATATGATTCTGACCTGTGATGAGAGAATATTAAACATTGCAATTGCAACTTCAATTTTATTTGAAGATTTTTGGTAGCTGAGGAGGGAAAAATGGAATATGTCCCATCCACGGGTTTTCTTTCTAACAAATGAAAAGATGATAATCATTTGCAGAGAACCTTGCCCTCTCCTGGAATTAAACTGAAGCAGGAAATTATTATATGGATCTGAAATGTCACATCATTACGGTGGGCAAAATCAGAGGTGATACCTGGGTCACACAAGCCCTTCCCTCAGGCCATGTTTACACAAAGGAACCACATAGTCACTATGTGAACACCAGGGTGTCAAAGCCCTTCTTTCCTTTGTAGTTATAAGCACAGCACCTGTGAGACAGTCATGCCTATTAACAGGCATTCAAAGTAAAGATGTCACAATTAATGAGTGGCAATGATTCCACCTAGAACTGAGTTTCCATTCACATCTATTTAAACTGGGAGGCATTCGCATGGTTCCTCACTGTGCATGATGGAACCAGGAACAAGAGTCATAGGAAAGAGTGACAGGCCTCTGGCAGAATTACAGAGGAACTGGTCATCCTCACTTATTTTTAATCATGTTAATGGAAGGGTAATTATTCTGGGTTCAGTTGCTCCCAGCAAAACAGTGGGCATTGTTTAGATGTCAAATGTTTGCTAAAAAGTTCATGCACATGGGTAAGGAGTAGGTTTGGGGAGAAGAAGGTGTAGATGATGTAGTGTGAATACCAAAGGGCTGATGGTGTGCATTTCTCCATGAGCCTATTCCTGATCAGGAGGAGAGAATGGTAAAGCAGAAAGTATTATCTGGATTTTCAGGAAATGTATGTTTATTCTGAGGCTGTAATTAGAGGAGTCATGCATATTCTTTTGCCCCTGGGGCCATTACCACGGGCTTGCCTAGTACCAGGGAGCTGAGAAACATGCAGCCCATGAGAACCCACTGGTGCTGGTATAAATGCATTTATAGAAAGACCCTAGTCTCTGTATCTTCATTTGGTGGTGAATGTTGCTTTTCTTGTGGACACTCTCACCCTGGGTAATGCAGGTTGTGGTGAACAGCAGTTTTCCTCCTACACAAGACAGTGAGCCCTAGAACCCGCCATGGTCAGCGGCACACCGGCTGTGACTCACTGGGTCACTGCTGACCGGCCAAAGGAAACATGAATGGCTGTGGCTGAGTCTGCTGGTTAAGGACACTGGCAGAACACCGTGATTAGAACCACTATTCCCTCGGTGCTGTGGGTCAAGGGCAGAGCTCTTGCAGGCTATTTATACTGCTGCAGGAATTCTCTGTTCTCAACATTACCAAGGTTTATAAAGTGGTCATTAGGAAAAATTGACTGAGTACATTCTGTACTCAGAAGTGTTTTTGCACGTATTCCAAGAGGAAGGGGGAGGGAAGGGAGCAAGATTCTCACATTTTTGTAAAGTTTCACATCCATAAGGCTTTCATTATCATTAAAAAAATCCTGACTGTAATTAATAGTTCCAAGTCATGTACACCCCCTATACTCACTGAGGCCTCAGACCCAAATATGAGAATGTGAAAACATCAATTTCACATAGGAAGAGATTTTGCCTATCTGGGGTTTTAAATAAAGGATTTTTCCTCCATATCCCCTTTCCTAAAGGCCTTATAATTTTTTCTGTTAATGATCTTGCATGCAGTTTTAACAATTATTAAATCAAAATACAGTAAAAAAAAATCCATTCTAGTCCAAGGCCAAAGTATGCTTTTAATATACTAATTTTAAGTTTAATTGAAGTTAATAGCGTCACATAATCTATCAGGAACGTATCATCTGCAGCTGCAAACTTCTCGGAAGTACCACCGAGGAACTGTATTCCAATCACTTGTATTTTTATTGGAAACTCTGGTGATAATCTTTGAGTGTGTGATTTTTTAAGTTCTTAGTAATTAAACCCCCTTGGATAGCACTTTAAAGAAGTCTTACTCTTTATACTAAATTCTATATATAACTTGAAATATCGGGTGCTTCCCTGAGTTTTAATGAGTTTAATAATGTTAATATACTACTTAATAATTACTCGCTTCCCTTAGAAAGTAATAAAAACCCAAATATACCCTTGAAAACTAAAAGGCATAGAAGAGTCTCTTTGTGATATATGTTGAAACATCACTTTCTATTATTGCAAGAGTAGGTATGCTCTGTCCAGGGCCCACTGGGGAGGGGGTTAGGATCTGAAGGTCCCCATGCTTGTGGCTCAAGATGCCTCATGGCCTTCTTGAAAGCCTTAGATTGTGTCTTTGAATTTGTCCCTCCCTGAGCCCCACCTGCTCCCCTACTCTGGGCAATCCCCACCTCCTCACCCGCTCCTCCACCAATTTCTAGTCCCTCTCCCTCTCCTGTGATAAGTTTCTTGGGAGGTGAAACTCCCTGGAGGGGACCAATGTCACCTGAGATCCTTTTGAAGGATCCAAGTTTAGGCAGATGAGGGGAGCTCAGAGAAAGCCTCTCCCTGCATCTGCTGCCTTCAAGTGCCTTCAACTAAAAATAGTCAGTACAACAAAGCAGCATATTTTGGGGAGGCCTGTTCTGCTACCCTTCTGGCCAAAGCAACAGAGAAACAGATGTCTGAGACAGAGAGGGGCCAAAGAGAGCAGTGCTGCCCCTTGGGCTGCTTGGCTGGCCTCCCCTCAGGGCCATTGTCTAATCAATGCCCCTCAGGAAGCCACAAAAATAGTGCTTACTGCAAGGAGTGACACCTTCTGCAACTTGAAGAGCCAAGGCAACCAGGCAGTGACATTTCTTCAGGGGTGGGAGCTATGGAGGAAGGGAGACATCCGTTCTCGGAGCTGAATTTCATTTTCAAGCTGGGAAAGTGAGGAAGATGTGATGACATTGAGTCGGGATGGTGTTAAGTTAGTGGAATGTAAATATAAAGTCTGCATTGTAAAAAGAACACTATGAGTGCAGAAAATACAATATATCTAAAAAGGGCAAAATTCATGAGCAATGAGAGCCAACCTGTACTGTTGGGGCAACTCAGATACTACTTGGTGAAAAGCTGGACTCCAGCAGTGACCCAGCAGAAAGAAAGAAAAAGCTTCAGAAATACAGAGTCAGAACTGAGAGCAGTTTCAATATTATTGAAAAGGAGGGGCTGAGGAATGGGGAGGACTTGAGGCTGCCCCGCATAGCTGACCCAGGATCCTGTGCTTCCTTTGTCAAGGCAGGAGAAGTGCAGGGCAGAAGCAGGCACGAGCATGGACCATGACAGAACATAGAACGACCTTGGGGATGAATTCTCTGCTCTGTAGCTCAAGACAGAGGTGTAGGCTCTGGGTAGAGTTAAAGACACCACAGTGAAAGAGATCACTGGACAGAGTCGGGGATAAAGCCACAGGGAAAACTGCAAACATAAAGGGAAGGTATCAGAGAGAACCTTCAAAGAAGACAGAATAGGAGGAAACCCAGGAGGGGAAATAGAACTACAGCCAAAAGAATGGTAATTGTGTCAGTCCGTGTTCTTTCTATGGTTTCTCATGGATATATGAGTGTGGCAGCCATTGGGAGGATCCAGGTGGGCTGATTTCAAGGAGCTCAGTGAAATAGAAGAAAGCATCAAAGACATTGAGGGGTGGCTGAAAACACTCCCCAACCCCACTATACTATTTTGGTAAGAATTATTTTGAGCTGAAGACAATTGAGAAGAAGCAGACAGAAGAAAAGCTCTCTGCCCAAATAGTTTTCCTAAGATCAGGACATACATTTGTAAAGGTGCCCCCTCCCCTCTCTTCCAGGAAGGATAGAAGTTAATCACCAGAGACAACTCTAGACCCCAACCAGCCCAGAGACAGCACCAGAGGAATCTATACAACAAAGCTCACTAACTAGCCTTACCTTTCATTTGTTCACTTATATATTTACCTTCCCATAATCTGCTGCCCCTAGAAACTCAAAGTCCTTTTCTTTTGTTTTGTCACTTTTTAAAAAATGTAGTGTCCATGCCCTCACCCCCCTGGTGTCTGTGTCCATTGGTTAGGCTTATATGCATGCATACAAGTCCTTTGGGTGTTCTCTCCCCCTTATTCTCGCCCTTCCCTATCTTCCCTCTGAGTTTGAAGGTCTAATCAATGCTCTCTGTCTCTGGATCTATTTTTGTTCATCAGTTTATGTTGTTGATTATATTCCACAAATGAGTGAGTTCATGTTATATTTATCTTTCTCTGACTGGTTTATTTCACTTAGCATAATGGGATAAGGACAAATATGTACCTTAATCAATAAAGGAAAAAAATACAATAAGATATCATCTCACACCTGTCAGAATGGCTATCATCAATAAATCAACAAACAACTAGTGTCAGTGAGGATATGGAGAAAAGGGAACCCCTATGCAGACTGGTGCAGCCACTGTGGAAAACAGTATGGAGTTTCCTTAAAAAATTAAAAAAGGAACTGTTGTTTTACCCAGTGATCCCACTTCTATAAATGTATCTGAAGAAATCCAAAATGCTAATTTGAAAGAATATGCACTCCTATGTTCAAATGCAGCATTATTTACAATAGCCAAAATTTGGAAACAGCCCAAGTGCCCATCAGTAGATGAGTGGATTACACAATAGAATACTACTTGGCCCTAAAAAAGAAGGAAATCTTACCTTTTTCGACAGGATAGAGGGATCTGGAGATTATTATGCTAAGTGAAATAAGCCAGTCAGAGAAAGACAAATATTGTATAATTTCACTTATATGTGTAATATATAATAGAAACAGAGTCACAGATACAGAGAACAGACTGACAGCTGTCAGAGGAGAAGACGTGAAAAGGTGAAGGGATTAAAAAAAAAAAACCCACCTCATAGACATATTCAACAGTATGGTGATTACCAAAGGGAAAGGGGGTGGGGGGAAGGCAGAAGAGGGTAAAAGGGAGATAAATGGTGACTTTGGGAGGTGAACACACCATACAATATTCAGATGATGCACTATAGAATTGTACACTTTAAACTTATATCATTTTATTAACCAATGTCACCCAATGAATTCAATTAAAATTTTTTTAAAGAATAAAGTTTCTTATCTGCTTTGTGGAAAAAAATGTAGTCTTGTTTTGTTAAGATGCTCTATAAGCCACGTTCTAACGAACATGTATTAATAAACTGCAGTTTGTTTTTCTGTTGTTAATCTGTCTTTTGTCTGTCTAATTTATAGGTCCCAGGTGGAAAACCTAGGAGGGTAGAGGAAAAAAGATTTCCTCCCTCCCCTTTAATATCCATGGGTATAAGGGAATGGGATGAGTGTTAGAGCTAGAAGTGAGCAAAGAAACAGGGAGGTGGAAGGTACTTATTCAGGAAGAGCATCTAGTCGGGAGCTCAGGTGCAAAGATAAGGGTTTCATGTAGGAAAGTAGAACTAAAATACAAAGTATAAGTTATGATGGGTCAGGAGATAAAATGTTGCTATGTTTTAATTTGTGATACTATTTACTGAACATTTACTGTGTACCAATGTTTTAAGCAAACAAGCGTAACTATTGACAACGCGCGCGCGCACACACACACACACACACACACACACACACACACACACACGACCTCCTGAGAAGCATTTATTGGAGGAAATTCATGGAGTTGGGTGAGGCTGTACTTCTCCTACCAGGTCAGACATCACACCCTGGAGCAGTGGTCCTTGGATGAATGATGAGGGAGAATCAGCCTTTCCCCTCCAATGTTCAGGGACCACAGTCCCAGCAGTGGGTCAAAAAAGAACATGGTCACACCCTTTCCTCTGTGTACATTGGCTGAGGGAACCCTGGCCTCTCCCTTGGTGTGACCAGGGCCAGGCCCAAGCCTTAAAGTTCAGCTGCATGACCTGGTGGATGGGTGGCCTCCAGTCCTATCCACATGGATTGTTTTACACACACGGAACTTTTCTGGGAGGGCAAGCTAAATCAAACTTTCCAAGTTAATACTTATACTTCAGCTCCTTAAGGCCCTGACTTCTTTACTTCTTACAGTGTATCAACAAAGTAAGATTCACTTCTGTTTCCATTTTATTGATGAAAAAATTGGGGCTTAAAGATGCTAAGGGGGTTCTCAAGGTCCTGAACTCACACAATGGGTTCATATCTGACTGACTGCAGAACTGTGGTTTTTTTATACCACCATCTAGAAAACTTGACAGAAGTGGAGTCAAAGAGGGCAATGGGCTTCACCCTGAATCCACATGGGAGTCACTGGTGGAAGATCCAGCTTGTGTTTTAGATATGTCTAGTTTGAATTTGGAGGATGGACATAATGGGGAGACCAGTTAGCTGGTTATTGGAGTAATCCAAGCAGGAAGTTGAAATCTGGAACTAACTGAGGCAGCCACAAAGCAAATGGGGTAAGAAAAGGTAGTTGAGTTTCTGACTATAATGAGGGTTTGCAGGGAGCCATGAAAAACCATGTCAACTTCAGAGCATCCAATATGTGTCATAGAATGTATTGTTATAATAGAAACTCCCTTATCATAGCTAGCACAATTGCTGATCACCAATAAAAAACCCTCCTCTATTTGAATGAACCCATTCACCTTTCTGTCATTCTCCTTGCTTCCCAGCTATTGTTGATAATGCTCTTGCCATTGCAAAGTACTTAGAGGAAATGCTTTTACAAGTCCTGGACTGCCAAAGTTCCTCATTAGTGTTTAAGTGCTGTGGGCATTTATGACTATGGCAATTCCTTTGTCATGAATATTATCACATTATGTCGAAATGCTTTATAGGCCTTGATAGAAAGACACTACACACTGAAAGTTCCTAATTATTATTATGAGGAGGATTTTGAAAGTGTTTTTAGAACTGTCTCATTAAGGGACAGTT
Organism: Myotis brandtii; assembly: GCF_000412655.1. NCBI lineage: Eukaryota > Metazoa > Chordata > Mammalia > Chiroptera > Vespertilionidae > Myotis > Myotis brandtii. The sequence goes on from NW_005361351.1 coordinate 1,807,043, forward strand.
TATTACAATTTTACTGTCTTGCATTTATCTTTTCTAGTCTTTCCAATACTCTTGATTTCTCTTATAATGTTTTACTTGTTCTCACTAATGAAAAGAGAGCTGATTATAAACATGCTCATAAACTAGAAAGACCTATATTTATTTTAAGTAATCCCTCTTATAATAAACCTATTTCTTACAGCAATTAAATAAGAACATCTAGTTGATTTTTTATCTAAATCAAGTAATATTTATTGAGCGTCCTCAGTTGTTAAAATATGACATATTCAAAGAAAATAATCCTGAATAATTGATAGCAAATATATCTTTGACATACTGTTTGTATGTTTAAGCCCTTTCTAACAGCATATTTAGATATGTTAGATGATGGCTACTAGGTGAATGAAATACTTTTAAAATATGGATGCTTTTCATATATTTTTTAACATACAATTCAAGACTTCTTCTTTTCATGAATAGAGTCCATCCATGAATCTCCAAATGTCCTTGGACTTTAATTTTAGAGTATTAACATTCTTTAGACAAACAGAACCAATAGGATATGCTGGATAGGAGATGCATATTTATATGATTTATTGTGAGAAATTGGCTCACACAGTTATGATGCCTGAGAAGTTCCATGATCTGCCATCTGCACGTTGGTGACCCAGGAGACATAATGATGTAAGTCCCAGCTCAGTCAGGCAGAAACAGTGAATCCAACTTGTCTCCACCTTTTTGTTCTATTCAGACCTTGAGAAATTGCATGATCCCCACCCATTTTGGTGAGTATGACCTGCTTTACTCAATCCCTCAATTTAAATCCCACCTGGAAACACCATCACAGACACACCCAGAAACCATGTTCAACTAAATATCTGAACACCCTGTGCTCTTGCTAAGTTGACACATAAAAGCAGCCACCAGACACTGGAGAGAGTCTCTGTCTAGACCAGTGATGGCGAACCTTTTGAGCTCGGCCTGTCAGCATTTTGAAAAATCCTAACTTAACTCTGGTGCCGTGTCACATATAGAATTTTTTTGATATTTGCAACCATAGTAAAACAAAGACTTATATTTTTGATATTTATTTTATATATTTAAATGCCATTTAACAAAGAAAATCAACCAAAAAAATGAGTTCGTGTGTCAACTCTGACACACGTGTCATAGGTTCGCCATCACTGGACTCTAGACAAACCAGTGCAGGTATTACTGGTAAACATAATCAGTTTACTCCTGGAGTATACTTTCTCACTAAATTTCTCTCTTTCCAGGATGCATAGTCCATGGAAAGCAGAAATGTCTGCAGAAGTAAATATTCTTCAAGAAACTTAATTTCCAGTTTCATAGCAACAAAGATTACTGTTAAATATGCAAAAATTGGACTTTTATGTAAATCAACTATATATATATATTAATATATTTTATTGATTTTTTACGGAGAGGAAGGGGGAGGGATAGAGAGTTAGAAATATCGATGAGAGAGAAACATTGATCAGCTGCCTCCCCCACACTCCCTACTGGGGATGTGCCCGCAACCAAGGTACATGCCCTTGACCGGAATAGAACCTGGGACCCTTCAGTCTGCAGGCCAATGCTCTATCCACTGAGCCAAACCAGCTAGGGCAACAAAATATATTTTTAACAAGCTCCAAACAAAAGGCAAAATGGACAAAATTACTTTTCTCCTATAGTTTTTTACAATAATTGCCAAATGTAATTTCGTTCTTTGCTCAAGTTAGACTTTAGGTTAATAGGTACTAATATAGAAAACATAAACAAAAAATACATATACAGATATAGATCATTTAGATAATAAAAATGAAAATCATTTCTTAAATCCTCATCTGAGGATATGTTTTTATTAATTTTAGAGAGAGGGGAAAATGAGAGAGAGATGCTATAGATACATGGACATGGATTGGTTGCCCCCTGTATGCACCCTGAAAGGGGATCGAACTTGGAGCTTAGGTATGTGCGCTGATTGGGAATCAAAACTGCAACCTTTTGGTGTACGGGATGATGGATGCTCCAACCAACTGAGCCACCAGCCGGGGCAAAATGAAGAATATTTTCAATTGAAGTTTTGTCTGATGAAAATAATACTCCATTTAAGTGATTAAGTGTTAAGCTTTGATGGAATGTTTTTTGGCAT
>NW_005361351.1:1809214-1830762 GCF_000412655.1 Myotis brandtii
AATAATGATAAATATGGTTTGTTTCTGATTTGGTGCAAATGAAAAACTATTAAAAATCAATCACTTTTTATTTCATTTTTATTTTTGAATGTAGATAGGTTGTTTTTTTTTACTTTTTATGTCAAAATACAAATTCCTCCATCAGCTTTCAAAATTAACCATTGACTATTTTTCTCAAGAAATTTAAATTTAATTCATCTTTTTTACTAGTTCTAGTCTTTCAAATGAGTATACTAGTCCTGCAAAATTATTCTTTCATGTAACTGCATTTTATAAATGCCAATAAACATCGTTTTGTGTTCCTATGAGACTGTTTTTTAGGATATATCTCACATTTTATGAGGACAAAAGGCCACCGGCATTTTTTGGTTGTAATAAGTCTGTTATAGCACAGTGCTGTCCCAGTTATGTTATTAGATGAAGAGATGTAGCCATAGGATAAATAAGAGAAGAATACAGAATGTTTTGCTGAAAGACACAAATACATTTCTTTTTAAAAGATTTAAAATAATGAATTATGCAAACAAAAGCAAAAGGAAGTATGTTAATCCAGTGTCCTGTTTATATTTTCTAAACAATATATATATATAACAACTCTAAAGAATTAATTCAATGAAGAAAATCCAAGAAAAGAACATATATCTTATTCAAGAAATACCAAATACATGTCAGTAATCTAAAAATTAAGCAGTTGATGAGACTCTCAATGCTAATGAACATCAGTCAGAACCACATAAGAAGGTGGTCTAGTTTCATTTTTTTTTTGCTTGTGTCTGTCCCATTTTCCCAACACCATTTATTAAATAGATTATCTTTAGTCCATTGTATGTTTTTGCCTCCTTTGTCAAATATTAATTGACTATGAAGGAGTGGATTTATTTCTGGCAATTTATCCAAATAAACCTGAAACACTAATTCAAAAAAATGTATGTACCCCTATGTTCAGTTCATTGCAGTGTTATATACAAACAGCCATGATTTGGAAACAGTCCAACTGCTCATCACTAGATGAATGAATAAAAAAGCCGTGATACATTTTCACAATAGAATACTACTCACCTATAAAAAAGAAAGAACTTTTACCTTTTGTAACAGCATGGATGGACCTGGAAAACATTATGCTAAGTAATATAAGCCAGTCAGCGAAAGACAAGTACCATATGTTTTCACTCATATGTGGAATTTAACAAAATAAAACAAACTACCAAGCAAAATAGAGACAGGCTCATAGATAGAGAACAGGCAGACAGTTCTGGAGGTGATGGTGGAGGGGTTGAGCAAAAAAGAAACAGAAAGAGAACTCATGGATATGGACAATAGTGTGATGATTGGGGGAGGTGGCGAGGGGTGGTGGTAGAAGAGGGCATAGAGGGGATAAATTGTGATGGAAAATATAAAATAAAAGAACCACGTAAAAGACAGGCTGTTCAAGGGGGGCTGTTATTTAGGACAGTCAATGTCTGAGGCTCTTTCCCTGACCTAAGAAGGTCAGGATGATTGGAGTGGTGGTGCCATTTTGCACCTTGGTTCTGCCCATTATGTGCCCTCGGTGGTGACAGTGCAGTCACAGGAACGCTCCTTCTCTGTCCGGACACTAAATTGGCGCAGTCCCTTGGAGAGCAATTTGGCAGCATCCAAGACAATTGAAGAGGACATCCAGTCTTACTGAGCAGATATCTGAGGAAAGCTTCACACTCACTTAAAGAAGAACAAATAGGCCAACTGTAACATAGGCAATGGGCTACAGAGATGTAAAAGAAACAGAAGGAATCTTGTTAAGAAAAAACTATAAATAGCCATAAAATTATGATAAAATGTTGCCTTCTTGAAGTAAGGGCAGAATGCAGGAAAAGATGAAAGGAACAATCAGATAAATAAGAAAGAGCTGGGTATTATGAAATATGAGAGCAAATTTTTAAAAGAAAAAGCTGAAGGATTGGAAGATGACTAGGAGAAAACCTAGAAAGTAGAATAAAGGAAATGGGGGATTAAAACCAGAAGAGAAGGTGGGGACTTCTGCAGAGGGGCCACCAGCACTGTAAACAACAGAACAGCCTTTCCAGGTGGTTGTGGAGTGAAGCCCCAGCCCAGAGCCAGGGTCCCACCAGAGCTGAGCAGAGGGCAAAGGGCACAGGAGGTCCCCGTGTACAGCCACTCTCATCGCCACGCTGTTGTAGAAGCCTTTATGTTTCCCTTTGGAAGCATTTCATTCTCCCTTGAACTCTAACTGAACTCATGAAAATGTCATCAGCCAATCTAATACACTGATTTTAAAAAAAATTAATGGAGCACAGATTTAGTTGCTTTCTGAAAAATGATAGCAATTTTGAGATCTCAGCTGTTCAAAACTGTTCACTCTATCTTCACCTTTGACAACTTTGATTGGGAGCTGCAGGAAGAATCCTGTGTCTCACTGGCTTGCACATCACAGGGGTGCTGGTGGCTGCAGCTCAGGCCACGGCTGCAGGAGCCGCACACTGGGGCTTGCTGCTCTCCTGGTGGAGTGTGACCTGGAAAGAGACTGCATACAAATGAGCAAATCCTACATACATCCTCTGAAAAAGGTCTGGCGCACACAAAAAGAGATCTTTTGTTGCAATTCCCATTATTAGAACTGATCCAAATGAACATAGTAGGAGCACAGAAAGAAGGGATTTGTGGAATATTCACACAGCCAAATACGATACAGCAGTGAAAAAGATTGCTCACTTAATAGAATAAATAAATTCTCCAAACCTTTGTGATAATGGCCACGTATGGAATGGAATGTGCAACATGATAACACATACATTTTAAAATAGGCAAACCAGTGCAATATAAAACTTGTGAATACAAATGTGCTCAAGTAGCTTAAAACACAAATGGGGACAAATCCAGGGTATCAGTTATCTCAAAGGGGGAGGAAAGGGTGTTTTGAGGTCTGACAAGGGGCTTATATCTTCCTGGAGAATTTTAATTTCCTAAGAAGTTATGAAACATGTATGTCAAACTGAAGACTTGAGAGAGCAGGGCGTTCATTATGTTCTTTCCCATTTCTTTCAGAATACTGACAGTCAGCAGCCCCATGGAACGTGAGAAGTTACCTCATTATCATCACCTTGGTACCATTCATGCAGCCCTGGGCAGCTACACCTTCTGAGTGCCTAGAGGAAGGCTGACTACCTCCTTCACCTACTGGCATAACATGCACACAATGAACATTGTTTAAATTGAAGGGAAACCCTGACTTCAGCAAAACTGGAAAATCAAATTAACATTCCTTCTTAAAACTCCCACAGCCACTGAGTATCAAGTTGACGTCATTAACACTAGTATTTATATGAGTTCTTGCTAAATGACAATTTCCTTTATGGAGTTTTTTTGCCTTTGCCTCTGTTCTGCCTTTCCAGTTCTCATTGCTATGGCCTGATTGTTTGTGCACCCCCAAATTCACATGTTGAAACCAAATTCCAACTTCATGGTGTTAGGAGGCAGCACTTTGGGAAATGAAGAGGCCATTAGGGTGGACCCACCCATGATGGGATTAGTGCCTATCTTGTAAAGGAGACTCCAGAGAGCTCCCTCATGACCCCCTCCCAGCCATGTGGGGACACAATGAGAAGTCTGTGACTTAAAAAAGGGTCCTCACCCAGCCATGCCAGCAGTTTGATCTTGGACTTCCAGCTTCCAGAATTGTTTACAAGCTATTCAGTCTGTTATAGCAGCTTGAATGACTAAGACACTCATCCTTTCCCAAATATTCTTAGGGCCCAAAAGAGCACAAGTTGGCACATAGTAGATTATTTTCTTTACAGCTGCAAGAATCACTTCCTAGGGCTGCTTGCATCCTCTTTCTGTGATAGTCATTGGGCAGGGAAAGGGCAGGTCCCAATAAATAGTCCCGGGTCCTATATTTCTAGGTCTAAACGCACACTAATTCAGCAAAAATACATTGAAAAAGAAAGATTTTATAGTTCCTGTCCTCTTTCCACCTATTCCCGTTTTAGACATTTCTAACAGTTTTACAAAATATAGGCCCAACAGGCAAAGAGTAAGTACTTTTCCTGAAGCTAGGGTAGCCCACTATAAAATTCTCTCAGTGCCTCAGTGAGAAGAAATACATCACACTTATTTGTCTGAAATAATCTCAGAACCATCACAAATTGATTTGTTAAAAGAAAAGCAATAGATAATTTTATTCCTAAGAAAATGACATGCTCATTATAATCAGGGATCATCAGCAACCATGATTATAAAGTCAAATCTTTATTTGTGATTTTTATATATTTCACTGCCTGAAAAAGAAGGCTTAAACTAATTGATTTAAAAAAACAAAACAAAACTGTGTTCTTATTACATCCTTGAGTCAACGATCTCATAGCAATACCATCTTGCTGTGGGTGGCACTCTGAGAGACAATCTGAAGACTCGTGGACACACAAATTGAAGATGGTGTGATGTTTCTGATATAGTTACATGAGGAATCTGAAATCTGACAATACCAGATCTAAATCTCAGGCCATCTTTAGCCTGATACCTGAGTGATTTTCTTCATCATTTTCTTTTTTAAATATGTTTTTATTGATTTCAGAGAGAGGAAGGGAGAGGGAGAAATGAATAGAAACATCAATGATGAGAGAATCATTGATCGTCTGCCTCCTGCCTCCTACTGAGGATCTAGCCAGGGGTGGGCAAACTTTTTGACTCGAGGGTCACAATGGGTTCTTAAACTGGACCGGAGGGCCGGAACAAAAGCATGGATAGAGTGTTTGTGTGAACTAATATAAATTCAAAGTAAACATCATTACATAAAAGGGTATGGTCTTTTTTTTTTTTTAGTTTTATTCATTTCAAACAGGCCGGATCCGGCCCGCGGGCCATAGTTTGCCCACAGCTGATAGCCCCTAACTCAGGCATGTGCCCTGATTGGGAATTGAGCCATGACCTCCTGGTTCATAGGTCGACTCTCAACCACTGAGACACACTGGCTGAGATTCATCATTTTCTTCACTGGGAAAGAACTTAATGCTGAAGACATATGATCAACATATGTCTGCAACATCTGTGTATAGTTTTCCTGCTATAAAATGATATGGATTATTTTAAAGAGTGAAATAACTGATTGTTTATAACATGCTCTATATCCATTTTTAAATCATGAATTAGAATCTTATTCCAACAATGAAATAGAACTTTCTGCACCACGCTGTCATAGATGCATATTGGGTATGCATCTCCTCAGTGTCCTCTTTTCCATCACTGCCTTGGAGCACACGCATGAACTGCCACAGCCAGTCTCCTTCCCCCTCGAATCCCCTTCTCCAGGTGGCCCTTGGTCCCAAGCCACTCTGCTTCTCCTGTTCCCTTCCCAGTGTTAGCTGTTATTTAAAGCCAGCAGGCCATTCAGAGCTTATAGCAGACGTATGGAAGTAGAAATAGGCAGTGTTGAGATGGGGCAGGTTTTATCAGGTTAGGTAGGTGGATACTATTGTGATGGCCATGAGTTTAGCATCACTTGAAAACTAAATGTACTATCTGAAACTGAGTCCTGAGGGCCTCCTTATCCTCCTTGCTTCTCAGCTTGTGCTCCTGGAGTAGAGTAGCTTTCCCTCCCCCTGGGGTTGCTCTGAAATTCCAAGCACAATAAGCAATGCCAGGTCCTCCCACTACTTAATACACTGGACTCTCCATCCTTAAACTTCACTCATGACCCCTTACACCTCTCACACACAGCTCTCCTGTTTCAGGGAAGCTGAACCACATTCCTCAGTCTCTTAGGCTGACAATCTTCCAGGGGCAGCTCTTCTATAAAACATGGAACATTTGATCATGTAAACTGTCTCTAATGTATTTTTTTCCCCAGCGTCTTCATTTATTTTGTTCTGTTTAGCTTCTTTCTTTTTATTATTATTATTTTCCAATAAGACGTTTAATTGTCTGAAGTCCCAGCTGAATGATGCAACAACTTTCTCCGAAAGTGGAGTCTCACGCTGAGTGCCTACATCCATTTCCTTCCTGTGGGTACTGCTACTTAGCAAAGGCCTGGCGTTCAGCCCTCACAGTACTAAACAAATTTTCTTATTCCTTACTCATTAGGGCAGGATCTCTCACTCTCATTATTTTTTTTAAAAATTCATTGAAGCAGCTAAATGGAACAGGTGCCACTCTTCACTTGAGCAGCACAGAGAACAGACTATAATTCACCAGCACTGGAGCCGCCATCATGCGCAGGGCTTGGAAGAAGTGGCAGGGTCCTTGGAAGGGTTTCAAGCACTTAGTGCATAAAGCAACCTGGAGAGAGGCAGACTTCCGATTCATATGCAGCTCTGCTAAGATGCTGACAAAAGACTTCTCCATATCCTTTAAAAAAATATGAATCACATCCACTACAACAAGATTTAGTAAGAGAGATTCTAGTCAGAGGAGCTATGCCAAGTGCTAGCCAGGGTATTTTTTGAAGCACAGAATTGAGAAATAGCAGAAAGACTCTAAAACCCACATGCAAACTCCAGGAGCACAACCAGAGCCCCTGCTCCATGGAGAGCGCATCGCAGTGTCTCTCTCCAACCCCTGCAATGGCCTCTCCCAGGATGCAGTCGAAGGTGTTGCTGAAGAATACTCCTAAGACACATATGAGTATCCTAGGAAAACTAGGACGTTCATTTTAATGCAGTAAATGTACCAAAGAACCCACTAACCCCCCCCCCCCCCAAAAAAGCAAAGTCCCATTTTTTAAAACTGGACAATTCCAGAAACTAATCAGTAACCTCTGTCTACTCCACACCCAGATTTGTCATCAACTTAGTTGCTGTACAATTACTAAGTGGCCACATCTGCATGATACTGTGCCAGACACTCCTGAAAGCACATGACTCTGACTTTGCAAGACTTAGGCCTGGAATACAGATGCGCCAGGCAAGGGCATTGGGATTGAACACTATGCACACACTCACACTCTCATACACTTACGGATTCACACACTCAGATATTCACACATATGCACTCACACACAAATACACTCATACTATCTAATTATTACATAAACTAGTGGCCCGGTGCATGAAATTTGTGCATGGAGGAGGGGTTCCCTTAGCCCAGCCTGCACCCACTCCAATCAGGGACCCCTTGCAATCTGGCTCCTAACCACTCATCTGCCTGCCTATCTTATTGCCCCTCATTGCCTCTGCTTGCCTGCCTGATTGCCCCTAACTGACTCTGCCTGACTGATCACCCCTAACTACCCTCCCCTGCCAGTCTTATCTCGCCCCTAACTGCCCTCCCCTGCCAACCTGAACTCACCCTCAACTGCCCTTTTCTGCCAGCTTGATCACCCCTAACTGCCTCTGCCTGCCTGATTCCCCCCAACTGCCCCCCTCTGCCAGCCAATTTGATTCTGATTGGTTGGTTTCTATGCCAGTCAGTGTCAAAAGCTCCGCCTCCTAGATAGTCATTGGTTCCTCACAGTTGACCCAGATTTGGTTCTGATTGGTCAGTTTCTATGCCAGTCAGTGTCTCTGGGCCTATTAATAGGGCCTGATCAGAAAGGTGGGGCTGATCAGCAGCCCCAGTGGAGGCCTGGAAAGATATGGAGGCATGGCTGCTGGCCTGATCAGAAAGAAAGAGAGAGGCAAGTGCTGATCAACAGCTGCCACACAGGCTATGGATCAGACCCTGCTTCTTTCTTCAGGCCTCTCTCCAGTCCTAATTTGTAGACCCCTCAGCAGTCAGTGCTGGGTCACCGTGTCTGCAGCCACAGCAGTCAGCGCTGGGTGGCCAAGGCAACCCAGTGCTGACTGCAGGACTGACTTCCGGTTGGTTGAGCCTCCGGTTGTGACAGACCCAGGATTTTTATATATTAGGATATTTTACAACCAACCAACCAACCAGAGTGCCTTCAGTTTAATAAAACTGAGAAAAGAATTTGACTAAATGCCATTGTATTACACAATGATTACAAATTAAAACCAAAAAGATTTGCATTATAGATGGCAGAGAAAGTAGATCCAAAAATCCTGATGTCCTCTGTAAGGGGAATAAATCATATTGTAATTGCACCAGAGAAAATCATTATATGCTATACTTGTGCGTAGGACCTTTTTGTTATGTGGTGTAGTTGTTTAATATGAATGATTATTTCCTAATTGATCCATCTGGTGAGAATGAGACTTTCTTTACTTCTATATTAGGCTTTATTATAAAGCGTCATCCTTAAATTCTACTCTATGTCAGTCACTAGAATCCAAGATTCTGATATACCCCCAGGCAAAGTTATATCCCCCCAGGTATAACTTAATACAAAGTTCCTATGGGAATCATGAAAATTGTATAATTTGATTGCCCTGTACTATTCTGCTACTGGGGCATGACAGAAACAGAGATCTTACAGTTTCACCTCAAGAGTATAATCACCTGTGAGTATAAATTTATATTCTCACTTTGTCGGTTGCTATCCGAGGAAGTACCCGGTGTTTAGCTGCTGTGACTCTGGTAGCAGAACTATGGTGCCTTGCACTTCCTCCAGTTCCACGGTATCTCAGAGCCTTTGCACCTGCTGCTGCTCTGCCTTAAATAGTCTCCACGAAGTTTGCAGGGCTGGCTCCCTCACTTTATTCAGACTTCTACTCAGGAGACTGTTTTTGCCACCACCACAGCCCCCCACACAGTACTGTCTCTACCTCTTTCCCCAGGACCTGCAGTGTATGGTAGGCCTCCTTTTGTCTTTCTCAGCCAACCAGAATGTGAACTAAATTAGAGTAGAAATGTGTCTATTTTGTTCACATTTTTATCTCCATGCTAGGCCAATGCTAGTAAACAGAACGTGCTCAATATATGTTGAATTAATGTCATCTAGTTCAATGTGTTACCAGATAGATTTTTAAAAATTAAATGTCACTTCCATTCTTCTACACATATGTTCTCTCACAAACCTTCACCAAGTGGTGAAAAGTCATGAGGCAATTGTTCAATTTGCTTCTGCTCTCTGTCACTCCCACCCCATCTTCTCCCAGGAAATTTAGGAAACAGACATGCTAGTGTCTGATCACCAGGAAAGCCAACCTGTTCACATACCACTTCCCCTGGCAGGGACCTGAGTCTCTCAGGGACTATCTGTGTGGTACTTACACATGTGCTTTCAACTGGGGAGTCAGATGTGCTCTGGTGAGACTGTCAGAGACCACACAGTTAACCATGTAGGACTTTTCCACAATGGTTTATGGTTGAGTATTCCAGAAAGACTTTTAGGTGTGACTAACATGCGGTCAGTGGACATCACAGTTTTTCATGGCCCTAAGAATTCTGCACATCCCCCTGTGCTGACCCCAGGAGCCAGGACCACAGCCCACCATCTCGCTTCCAGGGAGAGAATCTGAGGGTCAGCGAGACACAGTGACCCAGCTGGTCCGAATGGGGACATGAGAACTTAGGCAGAGGGAGGTGCACCACTCTTCCTCTTCTAGACCATCCTTCTACTCTGTCACCCAGTAGTGACTGACAGCCTGCCCTCATATAGGATATTCTTAGGACAAGAAAGCACAGTGTTGAAAATATAACGTGAGGAAGAATGATATTCAGGTAAAGGAGGCATGGTTTTAGATAGGAATGTCATCAAGTGAGTAAAGCCAAGGGATATCAAACCTATAGCTCTGAGGAGCCTCCCCCATGGACTTCCTGCGACCCTGGACTTGTAAGACACAGAGTCCCTGAATGGCAGGCTTTGTAGTAAGGAGCAGGGGGATGGCATTTGAGCTGCCCCATTTTCTTAGCTCAGGTTCCCAGAGGTGCAACTTGAGATGAGGATTCAAGTGCAAACTATGCATTAAGGAGTCCCTTTCTGGGAAGCCAATTTGGGAGTGAGGAACTGCATCTGAAGAGGACATAGTAAGGCACCTGGCTGGGTCGATCTCGAGGCAGTCCCAACTCCAGCCTGTTTCTTGATGGTGCTCTGGAGATTACATTGTCCCCCACAGTTTGTTTCATGGGAAGGAAGAAAAGTTACACTCACCAGCTCTCAGTAGTCACTGGGCTTCCAGGGTAGGCCCAGGCCCCAGGACAGTCTCCTGAGCAAAGCTGGACTGCAACATCCAGGCAAAAGTCATCCCAGGCAGAAGAAAGAAAAGTGTGTGGGTGTCCCGAGGAGGAGAGGGGGTGGATGCATGCCAGGCAGAAGCTTAGTGAGTCGGAGTGAGTCCTATGATAAGAGGTGAGAGATGTGGGCCATGAACAAGAGTTTAGATTTGGGTCTAGGTGTGATGGGATGCCTTTGGAGGGCTGGAAACATATTTTATTTTAAAATTGATTTTGGAAACTAAAGGGAAGATGCTTTGCAAGGGGCAAAAGTGAAAGCTGAGAAATATCACACACACACACACACACATGCACGATTTAAAATATTTCAAACCCTTCACTTTTATATGCTTCTGGATTTAATTAAGAACCAAGACTTGAAAATACATGACAATTGAAGCACTTTTAATGTCTCTTTATTGTATCTACCATATATTTATCATTTATTCGTCCATCACCCATCATCTGTCTACTTGTCATCTATCTCTATATACTTATGCACACGTTCACAAACACACACACACACACACACACACACACACGCATGATTTAAAATATTTCAAACCCTTCACTTTTATATGCTTCTGGATTTAATTAAGAACCAAGACTTGAAAATATATGACAATTGAAGCACTTTTAATGTCTATTTATTGTATCTACAATCTATTTATCATTTATTCATCCATCACCCATCATCTGTCTATTTGTCACCTATCTATCTCTATATACATATGCACACATTCACACACACACACACACACAGATTTTTTTTCTGATAATTACTCATGGAATTCTACCTTATGTCAAACTAGGTTTACATTTCAAATTGCAGGAAACAAATAAGATGATCTTCTTCCCTCAAATACTGAACATCTTAGACACACTGTCACAGCATACATAAATGACCTTCCATGATGTTTTGGTTTAGCATCTCTTCCAATAAATATGCCCAAGAGTTAATATAATAAGGCATGTATGCTCCAAATGACATTCTCTACAAATTTTAGAAAATAACTCACCAAAGCTTTGTAAGATATTAGGCTAAATTGAATTCTTAAAACTGGCTGGATTCCATTATAGCTTAATATTTGGAAATAAATATGTAATTACTCATTATCTGTGTCTTTTAAACAGACAAGAAGAGTGTTTATGTGTATGTTTCACTGGAAATATGGATCCCTCAGGGCTTACTGCTGCTGTTTCCTGCCTGCCTTATACCAGATTATTTTGACAGGAATCTATGTTTTTCTCTAGATCTGCTACTATCCATTATCTGAGGAAGGTCAGAGGCATTTCCATGACAGTTGCGACTTACTGAATTTCACTATTGCTTTGTGATATATGCCCATTACAACTAATATGAAACATCTAAAACTCACAGCAAAGGAATACTTAATTGCTTTAATCAGTACCAAATGATCTACAAACATTATTTTAAATATGATTGAATATTATACCTTTTTCCTAACCTTTGGTCTTCTAACTTTTTCCCAACAGTTTCTGTCCTATGATCACTGTATCTTTATTTCATTTTAAAATGCACTTATGCATTTTAACACCAGAGGCATTTGTATGAGCCTATTTTCTTAAGATTACATTTATGTTAAGCAACATAAGCCAGTCAGAGAAAGACAAGTGTCACATGATCTCACTCATATGTGGAATCTAATAAACAAAATAATCTGATCAACAAAGTAGATCCAGAGATGTGGGTGCATGAAACAGGCTGACTAATCTCAGAGGAAAGGGGTGGGGGGAAGACATTAACCAAAGAATGTAAATGCATATATACATAACTCATGGACACAGACAATATAGTATGGTGAAGGTTTGGGGTGAGTACGGGATCAATGGGGGAAAAAGGGGAAAATGTGTAATACTTTCAATAATAAAGATAAATTTTTAAAAAGATTACAGAAATTGGTTTTTAAAGCTTTGAAATGAAGATACATTATCCCCCCTCCCACAGTTTTCAATAGGGTCAATCAGAACTATTTATTAGCACATTTATCTTTAACTCCGACTAAAATTAAAATACTGAAAACAACAACAATAAAAACTGTGCCAATAGTGGTCTTATAAGCACCATTGTTTCATCCAAGCATTTAATGTGGCACCGCTATGTCCCTACAGATCTACAACCTTCTTCTGAACTTGAAGCATGCCTGTTGCCTATGAAAATAGAACACAGGCAAAGAGACATTAAATCTCTCAGGAGAGGGTCTGATCACTTGAATATTTATTACACTTGCTAGATGGTACTTTCATACAAACAAAAATAAACCACCTTTCCAAGGTATGAGGATCACAGCCCAGAATGAAGAGGCAGGGAACTCAGTAATATAGTCCACTTATAGCAACATTTCCATCCTCTGCACTCCTTTTATTGCCAGAAAAAAAAAATCAAGTCTTTAAAATTGTAGTGCATTTAATTTTCTATTTTTATTTCCTTAGTTATCTATTTCTTCTTACTTACTTTACATTTAAAAATCTAGTTTTGTCAAAAAAATGTTTAATTGAAACTTTTCAGAAAGCATACTTGTTACTGAAAAATTAATCAGCAAAATCAGCTATCTAATTTTAATGATGATTACTATTTTGATGGGTGAATATTTTTAGCTCCATCTGGAATGCAAAAATGCTCTCTGACTCGGTGAGATTTAAAGTGAGTACAAGCTGCGTTGTGTCATATCTAACAAGCACAGATAGCATATTATTTTAATTCAAATTAGAAAGATATTTATAGACTCGACTAAGAAGCTGCCATTCAGGTAAGGAATAAATGAGGCAGGAGGGGACCAAATTCTGATCAGTTGGAATGATAGTCCTTGCAGTGGCTGAGGCCAGTTAACTGTCTTGCCAAGAATTGCAAAGATTTCATTCTATCTCAGGTTTCTTGTTTTATGAAGAAAAAATATATATCTGTCAACTTAGGTTAAACCTGTAAGCTACCATATTATACCTGTTGGGGTATGTTTATGACTCCTATTAATCAAAAGTGAGTGCTGTATATCCAATATTTAGACTGAGTCTAGGATGGAATTTTCCATGGAACACTGTGTTATGAATTGCTATGACTCATGATATGTTCCCATAAATAAGACCTCAATGAAAAGTGTATTGTAATAGTCGTCATGTGGAATGCCTGTACCAATAGATTTTGACCTCTGGATCTGTTATGTGAACTACAGTTTCTATCATTTGTTTTCACAGTGGAAGCATAGATGAAACCATAGTATTTACTGCTGCACATTTGTTCTCAGCAGGCTGGTGCAATATACCTGCGAGGCAGCACCCTGCCATAAAGGCCAGGAGCAGGGGATGAGAACGCACAGGGAGAGAGAGTGTCAAGTTTTACTCCATGGGGCAGCTAAAAAGGCAAACATGCACCTCACTTGTTTCCAGAATACCCTGGAGAGGAAAATTGGTATGTTGAAAGAGTTTTTAAAATAATGAAACCGGCCCTAACTGGTTTGGCTCAATGGATAGAGCATCAACCCATGGACTGAAGGGTCCCGGGTTCGATTCCAGTCCATGGCATGCACCTTGGTTGCAGGCTCAATCCCCAGTTGGGGGCATGCAGGAGGCAGCTGATCAATGCTTCTCTCTCATTGTGTTTCTAACTCTCTGTCCCTCTCCCTTCTTCTCTGTAAAAATCAATAAAATATATAAAAAATAAAATAAAATAATGAAACTATTGTTTGAGAAAGGAGCTTCCGGGAATTGGAGACTAACAACAATAACAAGAGATGGCCGTGGCTTATCTGTACCAGGGTGTCCCACAGCAGCAGCAATAAATACTATGGTATCTCTCATTGTCAAGGACCATGGTCTCCAGGACTGAAGTCATCTCTCAGCCCTTTTGATCCTTTTTCTTACCCAGAAGACTGTGGATAAATGAATAATTAGGGCTTTTGACTCCAGAAGCAACTGACCTAAAACTAAAAATATTTCTGCGTTGGCAGCTAGCATCCATCACAGGGTAAAGAGATATGCCTGCTATTGACTTACCTACACTCAGCCCAGAGATTGTCTCAGAAATGAACCTCTTGTGGAAAAAAATGAAATAAAAGGTAAAGGAATGACTTTTTCTTTTTCCCAAGAGACATTTTTGTTAGCAGTCTCCACTACTGAAAATATTTATTTAACCTTTTCTAATAAATGAAATAGGCACCTTATTAGATAAATGCACACTTTCATTTTCAGTGCTATGATTCTAAATGTTTCAAAGCACCTCAATATTTGCAGAAAATATCACTTGGTCACTGCTCTTGGGGTTTTCCTTATATGCCTCTACCATAGCAATTGGCTTGCTGATGTCAAATCCCACAGGGGAGTGTGTGCTCAAATCCATCTCCCCCTGAATGGAGAAGTTAAACTTCCCTTTATACATCATATAAGGGAGATTTTATTCTTTCTAGGCACACACCTAGTAGTAAATGATTGTATTTATATATGTCAGAACTGAACCTTGGTTTGAAATTAGAGGGTATATGTCAATGCTTGTGAAAAAGGACAGTAATGACTTTTTCCCCCTTCTCAGCTCCTACAAAGACATGGTATGTTTCCAGGACAACAGGAAAATGTTATTCTATTATGAAAAGAGGTACTGTGGCCATTCTTGTTAAGCTCTTACATATTCAACTCTTCTTTCATAGCTTTTATATGCAAGGTGTGCTAAAAACAAAGGAGCATAAATATTCATATATTAAAGCATCTTCTTAGCTCAGAAAAGACTATTGTGAAAAATAAAGCTAGATAGCCACTCACCTCCTGACATCTTTGGCAGTGCACTTCATTTGTGTCATTTAATTCCCCTCATTCAGGTTCCCCTTCTCTCTGAGATTTTCATTCCAGGGGCTCAAAATGTGCCACTTGTGATTCTAAGGATTTTTACTTTGGGCTCTCTTGACACCATCCCTATCATCAGCTCTACACCTGATACCTAAAAGTCTCATGAAGAGTTCTAGACTTTCATTGGCCTCATTTTGGTGAATCCTACATTGCCTCTTCTTTGTACTTGCACTGATTTTCTGCACCTACACTTGCTTCTTTCCTTTACTTCCTCTGTATGCTTCCATGTTAGGTTGGGTTGTCACAGAAGGTGACCTTGAGACAAGGATTTGGTGCAAGCATTTCTTACAGAAACTGTTCCAGGGGAAACCAACTGGTAAGGGCATGAGGGAACCCAGTAAAAGTGAAGTTCAGGTGAGGCCCCAACTTAGGGTGATCCACAGGATAGTTGAGGGGTGGGATATACCACAGAGTGAGTGCGTTTCTGCTGGAGCAGAGGAGGGGCTTCTGTGATGTGGGACATCAGTGCTTAGGTGCAACCCTCAGGAGGAATCAGGGAGAGGGTGTGACCTCCAGGCTCTTCCAAGGAAATCCTCTGAAGAAGGCCTCGGCTGCAGAGCACAGAGCGATGGGGAAATGCAGACGGCTGAGGTAGAAACTGAGGGGTCTGGATGGGCAAACACAGCATCTGCCATCACTATGTTGTTGGAGCTTCTCAAGTTGACCAGCTAACAGAGTCACTTCTGCTGCTTCTTTCTACGTACATGCATGTCTGGGGCTGTGTTTTGCCTTGTATGGCAGTGAAGCGCCAGAGCTCTTCCAGAGTATCTCATATTTAATGCATGCCATTCATCAATGAAAGTTTGCCTCCAGGAATGTAAAACAAAAATTGGAAAAATGAAAGAAGAAAGATTGAAAAGTACTTCTGTTTGCCTTACCCCAGCCTCCACCACCAATCTAATAAATCAGTGACATAAATAAGTTGAAAGTTGAGGTTGTGTATTTTCTTTGGAAATAGAGGAAAAAAAGAAATAGTAAGTAATAGGTTTTATAATTGAATATTTGTAAACTCAAGAACGTTTATTAAGGAGATAGAAGAAAATGAGAAAGAACTTAGCATTTATTGAGAACTTCCTGATTCAGTGTATAGATGTGACCTCATTTAATTTTCAGCACTCCAAGAACGTTTATTAAGGAGATAGAAGAAAATGAGAGCTTTCCGCGCTACCCAGCGAGGGCTCCATACGGCGTTGTTCTCGGTTCCCACGTAACTTAAAGGGTCCCATTATGGTTGAATTATACTCTTTATTTTATTGACCAATAAACTAAGGTTCAAATGAAAGTGCTTGTCCAAAGTCACATAGTCTGTAAGAAGTAAAGCCAAGATGAAAATCTGGGTTTCCCAGCTCAAAAGTGGAAGTTGTGCTTTTCAATTTAGACTATTCGCATCATCAATAACACATGGGAAGGAAAAATGGGTATTGAGTGACAGAAAAATATATCACAAGCCAAGTATTTGAAATCTGTTGTTTTATGCTTAATTTACCAAAGAAAGTTAACTGGCAACATAAAACGACTTTTACTTCTGTCAGATATTTAAGTGATATTGGACTATACACTTAAAGTAATTGTTTGTAATATAAAATATGACAATTATTGAAACATTAATTGCATTATTGTCTGGTTACATGTTACATACACTTTTATTCACTTATTTATAAATTAATTTCACAAAGAATTGTTAAGAATTTACTAAATTTTCTGTGGGGAGGTACAAAAAGATGATTAACCATAATCTCTAGCATCAAGAAGAGCTTGCTATCTAGAAATGGGAGTGAAATAAGTTTACTATTTCAGATAGATGTGCTTTGTATCATAAGAGCATAAACAATGGAATGGTTGATTCTATGTGGAAGGCTTAGGATAGGCTTCCTATCCAGAGGGGGGAAACGGAAATATTAAGAAAAGGAAGCAGGAGAAGAAAATCACAGAACTCCCAACATGTGAATCAGCATGATTTGCAACCAAAATGTAAGTGGAACTTATGTGGTTGGATATCTTTGGTACATATTCCAAGCAATGTCAGTCCCATTTTAATTTTATAGTTTAAATAATTTAATTAGTTATAAGATATTTGAGAAACTATCAAAAGGTAAGGAAATTATGTGCTTTTGGGGAGTGTGTCTCTTTAATTAAACTTTTAATTAAAGTGAAAAGTACCTATAGGAAAAAGAACAAATTACTGGTATTTGAACTGCTTGCTGAATTGTCACAAAGTGAACTCTCCTATACACCTATCATGCAGGTCAACCAAAGGAGCGTGACTTTCCCAGTCCCCTGGTCCCCATGTCCTCAGGGAGAATACACAATCAATGCACTCCACAGTCACAACATTGGCCAAGGTCAGGGCACACTCTGCTCTCCCACTTCATCTCTGGAGTCTTTATCCACCTTCCCACTCAGCTTCTGTATCCATAGATCCAGCTAGTCTCTGTTTTCTCAATCTTATAGATAAAGAAACCTAAAGACTACATGATGGAAGCAAGGATACTAGCTACTAGTTTGTATAAGCTCAGGCAGAGTGGAGCGAGCATGACTAAGAGCAGCAGAAGAGAGGAGGGCACAGGGAGCAAGAATGGTCACCAAAGGGAATGATCAAGATTTAGTTGTAATTGAATAGAATACTTCGTATTCACTGAGGCTGCTTGGATTAAAACTGGGTTTTCCTATATTTTAAGGGCATATAATTACACTACATCTCCCTGCCCTCCTTCTAGGGCGAGCTGGTCATGTGACTGAGTTCTAACCAAGGTAACAGGAGCCAGCATGATAGGTGTCACTGGGCCACAGCTTTACAGAAGTAGACCTGTCTTTCTGTCTTTATCAATTTTAACAACAACACATAGATGATAGATTAGGCAGAGGCACAAGAAAGACAAATGGTTCTTGAATCACACAGGGAAGATGCCTTTCTGATAACTAGGAATAAGGAAGAAAGAAACTTCTATTGTAATAAGCCACTGAAATGTTGGTGTCCATTTGTTACAGCAGCAACATTACTCACATACTAACCAGGAATTAAGCCAGCCAGCAGGAAATGCTCATCCCATGTAAATGGAGATGCTTTAATCTGAGGAATTTTAATTTTCTTATGTGAGTGAAATACAGTGGGGCCTTGACTTATTAGTTTAATTCGTTCCGTGATGGAGCTTGTAACTCAAATTACTCGTATGTCAAATCAAAAAGTGAACGAGTGAGACACGTGATGCTGGGCTGATGTTGTGGCATTCACTGTGATGTTCGCTGCACCAACTAGCGGTGGGGTATCTGAAGCTGGCTCGTAACCCGAATTTTAGCTCGCAACTCAAAGCAAAAAATTGGCTGAGAGATGGCTCGTATCTTGAAAAACTCGTTAGTTGGGACACTCGTAAGTCAAGGCCCCACTGTATAGACTGCCTAGAGGAGAAGTGTCAGGGGGTTGAGAACACAGGACCTGAGAAGGAAGACATACATTGAAAGTTTATAGAAATGTGAAATCTGCCTTAGCCAGTTTAGCTCAGTGGATAGAGCTTTTGGCTTGTGGACCAAAGGGTCCTGGGTTCAATTCTGGTCAAGGGCACATACCTTGGTTGCAGACTCCTCCCGAGCCCAGGCCCTGGTTGGGATTTGCCAATCAATGTGTTTCTCTCACATTAATCTTTCTCTCTGTCTCTCCTGCTCTCCTCCACTCTCCCTAAAAATTAATGGAAAAATATCCTTGGGTGAGGATTAACAAAAAGTAAGTAAATAAATAAATTAAGATATGTGAAATCCTGTGCCTCCTTTGTCACTGTAAAACCTTTAGCTTTATTTTGGTGGCAAGAGTGAAAACTGAAGATCACTGAGTAGGAAAGAAACACAGTAACATTTTTGATTCAAAATGATAACCATATGTGCAACCTAAAGAATACAAGATTGAAGAAAGGAGACTAGCTATTAGTTTTTATAAGCTTGGGAAGAGTGGAGAGAGCATGACTAAGAGCAGCAGAAGAGAGGAGGGGATGAGGAGCAAGAATGGTCACCAAAGGGAATGATAAGATTTAGTTGTGATTGAAAAGAAAATATAAGACAAAACTATGGAACAAGATCAGTGGTTGCCCTGGGGGTGGGAGAGGTGAGCAGGTGAGCACAGGGGATTTTTAGGGCAGTGACATTACTCGGTGTGATATGATAATGGTGAATACATTTTTGAAAACCTATAGAACCACACAACACAAAGAGTGAATCCTAATGTAAACTACTGTGTTCATAACAATATATCGTCAATAATATTCCATTGCAACCAATCTACCACATTTATGTGGTGGATGTTAACAATAAGGGAAACTGAGGCCAGGAAAGATGGTATGGTAATAATTGGTATTTTCCACTCAATTTTTCTGTAAACCTAAAAAAATGGCTTTATAAAATGAAGCCTATTAATTAAAAAAAGAAAATAGATTATTTACATGTTATCATTCCCATATATGTCTAAGATGTGCTTATAAATTTCCACCTGATTGATGTTTTCATTTGTATGGATCCTAAGCTCTCACGCTGCCACTGCCATAGCAAAGGGATGGGGTTGTGGACACAGTTGTCTGTGGCGCTTTGTTATGCCACCAGTCATACTATTAAAACTTACAACCACAACTTAAACATTCAAGTCATGTGACTTTAAACAGTGAATACAAGTTCAGTTGGGGGGGAAAAAAGGCTTTTCTGGAGATGAAATGATTTCTGACCAGAACATCCCTTGTTGCAGGACCAAACTAAGGCCTCCCTGCTGACAGAAGATCTCTCTGATTAGAGTCTGTGTGTGTCCTGCCATGGGAAAGGCACGCCGAGGCAGACACAGTCAACAGGCTTGCAGATGCTCACCGTTGGATGTTTTTCCCTCGGGTTCCTACAGCCACTGACAGAGGAGCATTTAAGTTTCCAGCAGCATCTCCAACTGTACAAGTGGAGCGAACCTCTCTAGAATCACAGACCCAGATCCGATTGTGGATTAATATTTCTCCTGTCATCACTAATATTTCTCCCGGAGTTGGATGAGATGAAACACAGAGACATGACTGGCAGCCAAAAGGACACATGTGGGGGCCCAGCTTCTTCAGTGTATTATTCCCGTCACATGTGTGGCTCTCCAAGGTACCCAGGTGGCTCGCCACTCTGGGAATCATCAAACCTAAGAAGTGACATGAGGAGAGGAACCAAGATGGCGGCATAGGTAAACACCTGAACTTGCTGCCTCCCACAACCACGTAAAAACTACAACTAAAAGACAAAATGGATATCATCCAGATCCACGGGAAGGTTGGCTTAGTGAAAGTCTGACAACTAGAGGGAAAGAGAAAAGCGCATCTAAACTGGTGAGAGGTGCAGAGGTGCGGAAGAGCAGAGGTACGGAGGCGTGGAGGTGCAGAGTGCGGAAGAGCAGAGGTACGGAGGCGTGTGAGACGGGCTGGCAACTGTGTACGCTGTGGTCTTTTTCAATTGAGAGGGAGATACAAACTCCTGACAGCTCTGAACTCCAATTCCAGGCGAGACTCTGGGGACCCAGAAGGAGATAAAAACTCCTGACGGCTCTGAACTCCAATTCCAGGTGAGACTCTGGGGACCCATACCCATACGGGGAGTAACTGGACTGTCTGGCATGAGGCCGGAATGTGAGGGCACTTTCTCACAGAGGTGCTTGCAGTGTTCATTGTTCCTGCACAGGCCGCAGCACACAGAGATCCAGGGACCTATCTGGGACAGAGCCAATGAGCAAGCATGGCTATTTGTACTGCCCCATGACTCCCTGAGATCCCGCCCCACCCAATTTACAACCCCACACAAGCTGTGCACAGAAGCTTTTGCATATGAATGGTCTGGCCTTTTGTAATCTAAACTAACAAACTGCAGCTGGGTCAAAGAACCCCAGAGCTTCCAAAAGAAGGCCTAATACTCATCAGCAGCCTGCCTTGCTTCACAGCTGGGCCTCATCTGGGCACCTCCAAACCCCAAACAAAGAGGAGGAATCTGCAAATCTCTCTGTAGCTCCTGCTGGGTGGCCTCAGGCAGTGGCTGACTTTGCACCTCCTTGGAGATCCAAGAGCCAGTGTACCCAGTGGTCAGAGTGAGACCACACCTGAATACAACTCTTCAGATCCATAAGAGACACACTCAGGAGGCAGACTCAGTGAGCACCAAAGCCCCACTGAAGCAAGTCTTGCCCCAGAAGGGTGTCTTCAGCACAGAAGTTCTCCCACCGTAGACACAGTTGATTCTCACAGCCAATTGGTCTGAAGGTCAATTCCTCCCAGTGATACCAACAGCAATCAAGGCTTAACTACAACAAGACTGTGCACACAGCCCACAAAGGGGTGCACTGAGAGCGTCCACCTCAGGTGACTGGGGAGGCTGAGCCACTGGGCCCTATAAGATACCAAGCACACAAAGCCACTCCATCAACACAGGGAAGCAGCCAAAATGTGGAGACAAAGAAACATGTCACAAATGAGAGAAATGGAGAAAAGCAAACTATTGGATATAGAGTTCAAAAACACGGTTATAACGTTACTCAAGAATCTTCTAGAAACCTCCGAGAAATTTAGTGATACCCTTAAGGATATGAAAAAGGACCAAGCAGAAATCAAGGGTATACACTGACTGAAATAAAGAATAATATACAGAGATCCAACAGCAGA
>NW_005361351.1:1831632-1835870 GCF_000412655.1 Myotis brandtii
AAAAAGAAGTGACATGAATGGGTCACAAAGGACCCCCTCCCACTGAGCTGGGGGGGGGTCACAGGTCCTTCTTCCCCATGTGGACGGAGCCCTTGTTGGGGAAGGTCTTTACTGCAAGGACATGGATCTGAACCAAGCGGAAGGCAGGTGACCAAGATGCTTCTCCTGCTTAGGATACAAGAAACAGAACAGGGCTTCTCAGCCCCCTTTCTGTTGATATCTCTGGGCCTGATGATGTTTTATCGAGGGGAGCTGTCCTGGGCACTGTAGGATGATTAGCAGCATTCTTGGCCCCTACCCACTAGATGCAGTGGCACCCCCATATGTGACATCAAAATGCCTCCAGACATGGCCAATGTACCCTATGTATAAGGTAAAATGACCCCATTTTAGAACAGGTGTTGGAGATGGCCCTAATGAGGGAATTATCTTGTACAGGAATATATTTCCTACTTTCCCGGTGGGAACCGGGTAGAGGGGAGCTATGGGTAGAAAAAAGAGGAACAACTGTAATAATCTGAACAGTAAAGACTTATTTAAAAAATAAAAATAAAAAAAATAAAAAATAAGTGACATGAATGGGTCACGAAGGACCCCCCTTCCACTGAGCTGGGGGGGGGGTCACAGGTCCTTCTTCCCCATGTGGATGGAGCCCTTATTGGGGAAGGTCTTTACTGCAAGAACATGGACCTGAACCAAGTGGAAGGCAGGTGACCAAGATGCTTCTCCTGCTTAGGATACAAGAAACAGAACAGGGCTTCTCAGCCCCCTTTCTGTTGATATCTCTGGGCCTGATGATGCGTTATCGAGGGGAGCTGTCCTGGGCACTGTAGGATGATTAGCAGCATTCTTGGCCCCTACCCACTAGATGCAGTGGCACCCCCATATGTGACATCAAAATGCCTCCAGACATGGCCAATGTACCCTATGTATAAGGTAAAATGACCCCATTTTAGAACAGGTGTTGGAGATGGCCCTAATGAGGGAATTATCTTGTACAGGAATATATTTCCTACTTTCCCTTTTCACTGTTTAATTAGTTGCTGCCATGCCATATGCAAAGATATGGTCAATTGGATTCTTAACTCTGTGGATTCACCCTGCATCTGCATAGTAAATGAGGGCTGACTATTCACCTGTTCAATACAGAGGAGATGAGGCTGAGTGTTAGCAAGCCTGAAATATCTCTCCGAGTTCCTAAATCCAGCAACTGCGGGGCTGGCTCTCACATACTTTACATCTGCCTAGGGAAAATGGCACCAGAATAGTTCAAATAAAAAGGCCAAACTGCATGAATCATTTTGGAAGAGTAGTTCAAAAAGTGAGCCCTATTTTAAAAATGCACATTTTTATTTTTATCTTGGACTCCAATAGTTCCACTAGAGATAAATGACTCCTTCTCAGAGGGGAAATAAGAAGCCGTTTAATCTTGGCCTTCTAGTGCTTGAAACTATTCCACCGCTGTGAACTCATTATTTTAAGCTCCCAAAAAAGGACAGAAGAATTTAGCAAACTTTCATGTGACCACATATTGCTAATAGAACAACTTGAAATTTGAAAAAGTCCACCGTTTTGAGAAGATGCTCTGTGCCCTCTCCCACAGGCGAGATTTCCGTGTAATTCAGTCACAATTTTGATCTTGTCCAAAAGCACTGATATATACATATTTATTTATTTAAAATATTTTTGTTGACTCCATTTTTATTCAAGACATTATTCTAAGCATGGGAATTATTCTTTGAACAAAAGATCATGTGGGTCCATGGAAGAGTCCTGCAGTTAGGTGCTCCCGTGTGAGGGCACTGTCCTAGGTGGGCATCCAGGCTCCAGGGGAAGCTGTGGTGGGAAAGCAGGTGCTCCCATGTGAAGGGCACTGTCCTGGGTGGGCCAGCCAGGCTCCAGTGATAGCAGCATCCAAGCTGAGGCACAAGGAGAAGCTGGCAAGACAAATGTAGGGAGAAGTATCTAAGCAGAGACACAGGCGAAACTCACAGGGGCCATCATGAGAGTGTTGCTATAATCAAGTCTCATATAAAACCTTCCGAGTTTGGAGCTCAGGGACTGGCACACTGGTGTGTTGCCTGGAAATGCACTCTCTCCCTGGAATAAACAGAAGGAGAGACATTTCATGTGATGATGGTGAAAGCTCACTTCCTCACTGACTCCGGTGTGGTTGGGATCCCCACCTCTGTACACAGTTAATGACCTCTCAGGTTTGACTCAAGGCTCCTCTTTCTGGAAACTGTACAAGGCCACTCCAGCTTCTATTGACCCCTTTTTGAATCTGCTTCGACATTCTAGAAGGTTCTCATTAGGTTTCCACTTATAATTCTAAAACCTTAACTGTTAAGTGCTATTCAAATAGGCAATTAGTTATATACTTTATGACTCATGCATTTCCTGTGCACATGATTTTAGCTTTCTCAACAAAAATATAACATACTCATTCTTCAAGGACAAGGAATGTCTCCATCATGCTTTGGTGTGTCCCTCCATGGGAGCTGTACCCAGTTCTACAAGTAAGTCATGTTGAGATCAGCAAAGAAATGACTTAAGCAAAAATGAAAAGCAAAAAGGGGTGTAGTAGTAGGGTGGAGGGCAATCTGCAGTGACAAAGTGATCTCCACAGGCAATGGTGGTTCCTACTGGTCAGAGGCTTATTTCTCTCTCCAGTACAGAGTTGGTAGGTAGGCTGTTTCCAGGGGTCATCTCCAGAATTTGCTATTCTCAATACATATCTTCCCAAAGTGCTCCAATTCTTAAATGTTTCCAGCCAAAAGGAAAGAGTGGTCCTGTTTGGGGCAAATTGAGCATATCACAGATGCTCATATTCTACTGAGAAGAATATTATGGCAGGCCCAGAGGGTCTGGGAGTCATAGTTAACTGGACAGATATGACCAGAAAGAATGAAGAGTCCATGTACAAGACAGTAGAATCTCCTCTACTGAGCACATCTGTGTATGCTTCCACCAATCCATAACAAGCCCTTTGTTTTGCACCTCTACATAGTTGAAACTATGACAAATATTTTTAAGCAGAATGCTACTTCTGGAATAAAACTAAAGATTACTCCACTATTTCCTCCACCTCCACTTTCACCATAGGCCATAGAAGATCACCTGTTTAACTTTTTATACTAAAACTAGAGGCCTGGTGCACAAAAATCATGCACAGCAGGAGGGAGGGGAGGTCCCTCAGCCCAGCTTGAACCCTCTCCAATCTGGAACCCCTCAGGGGATGTCTGACTGCCAATTTAGGCCCCATCTCACTTGTAATCCAGAACCACTGGCTTCTAACAGCCTGCCTGCCTGCCTGATCACCCCTAACCACTCTACCAACCTGCCTGTTCAGCCCTAACTGCCTCTGCTTGCCAGCCTGGCCAACCCCTAACTGCCCTCCTGCCGGCCTGGTCACCCCCTAACTGCCTCCCTGCCAGCCTGGTCACCTCCCAATTGCCACTCTGCTGGCTGGTTGCCCCCTAACTGCTCCCCTGCCATCCTACCTGATTGCCCCTAACCATTCTACCTGCCAGCCTGACCATCCCTAACTGCCTCTGCTTGCCAGCCTGATTGCCCCCTAACTGCCCCCCACCAGCCTGGTTGCCCTCTAACTGTCTGGAAGGAAGTTGGATGTCCAGAAGCTGTCTGGTTGACCCAGTCTAATTAGCGTATTACCCTTTTATTAGAATAGATGAAATGATCAAGATAAAAATATGACATTATTTTCTTAATACTTTCAGATGACACACATAAGTAAAGGTATCTACAACATGCAAAAATAATTTATTGCTGAGCAAAGACAATGTCCATTAAATTAATTTTTTTGTTTTGGAACTTTTAAAATATCACAGAAGATTATCAATATCAACAACAAGAAACAAATAACCTGATTTTAAAAAATGGACAAAGGACTTGGATAGACATTTCTCCAAAGAAGATATACAAATGGCCAACAAGCATATGAAAAGACTAGAGGCCCGGTGCACAAACATTTGTGCACTCGGGGGAGAAGGGGGGGTCCCTCAGCCAGGACCCCGGGGATGTCCACCTGTTGACTTAGGCCCACTCCCTGGGGAATCAGGCGTAAGCTTGTAGTCAGACATCCTTCTGGCAGGCGGCAAGCCCTCAGGGGATGTCTGACTAAAGGCTTAGGCCCCCAAGGGATCAGGACTAAACCATTAGTTGGACATTCTTAGTGCTGCTATGGAGGTGGGAGAGGCTCCTGCCACCACCTCTGC
>NW_005361351.1:1835972-1836317 GCF_000412655.1 Myotis brandtii
GTGCACTGACCACCAGGGGGCAGCTTCTGCATTGAGCGTCTGCCCCCTGGTGGCCAGTGCACATCATAGCAACCGGCCATTCTGCTGTTCAGTCAATTTGCATATTAGCCTTTTATTATTATTATATAGGATGTCCCTATTTCCCCTCCCTTGCCTCCTCTACCCAGCTCTTCAGCTCTTGCTCTCTCTGGCCATCACCATACTGTTGTCTGTGTTCATGGGTTGTGCATATATTTTCTTTGGCTAATCCCTTAATCCCTTCCACTTCTTTAAATTTTTATTTTCAGATAAGTGCTTATAACTGCACTATTATATATTTTCTATTATATCATTTAGAATTAAGAT
>NW_005361351.1:1836815-1841767 GCF_000412655.1 Myotis brandtii
GAACCTGGGACCCTTCAGTCCATGGGCTAATGCTCTATCCACTGAGCAAAACAGGCTGCAGCTTAATTCATTTACTTTTAATCTATATGTGTCTTTATATTTAAAGTGGGTTTTGTTTTTGATTCACCCTCATAATCTGTCTTTTAATTGGTGCATTTATGCCACTGACTTTCAGAGTGCTTACTAATAGAGTTACTGTCATATCAGGCGGCTTCTGGGGCTTCCAAGGCTTCTGGGGCTTCTGGGGCCGGCCTGCGGCCCGGGACCAGATTCGATCACGGGCAGCAGGCAGGCGGTTTTGGGGGTCACACACGGGGGCCTGGATGGCGGCTCGCACTGGCAGCTCCTGCTGTCCAGCCCTGCTTGCAGTATGCAACTTAGCCGTCATCTTTGTTGGCAGTTAATTTGCATACAGCGCTTATTAGCCAATGGGAAGTGTAGTGAAGGTATGGTCAATTACCATGTATGTCTATTATTAGATAGGATGCTTAACATCATTAATTATTAGGGAAATACAAAAAAAAGAAAGAAACCCACAATGAGATACCACCTTACTACCATTAGGATGGCTACTATCAAATAATAATAACAATAAATGTTAATGAGGATGTTCAGAAATTAGAAACTTTGTGCACTTTTGGTGAGAATGAGAAATGATATCCACTATAGAAAGGATGGTGTTTCATCAGAAAGTTAAAAATAGAACTACCATAGGCTCCAGAAATTCTATTTGTGGGTATATACTCAAAGGAATTGAAAAACAAGGACATAAAGAGATATTTGTATACTCATTCATAGCAGCATTAGCCACAATAGCCAAAAGTGGAAGCAATCCAAGTGTCCACTGACTAATGAACTGATAAACAAAATGTGGAACATATACATATAATAAAATATTATTCAGTCTCCAAAAGGAAAAAAAAAATTCATAAGCCATTACATGAATAAACTTTGAGGACATCATGCTATTTGCTATTTTCCAGTAACAAAAAGACAAATGCTGTGTGAGTTCAGTTACATTCCTATCTCAGGACCCAAATATCTGTGTTTAACCCAGCTCTCCAGGGGATTGAAGGCATGCTAATGTCCGAGAACCACTGGACTAATGGAATAACAATTTGAGCCATGATTACTGCCATGAAAGAGCTTAGGGAAGACAAGTTACTGAGTTGGACAAAGGGAGGCTGGCATCTTCCTTGAAGAAAATTATTTGAGCTCAGACCTGAAGGATGATTAGCAGTTAACCAGATACAAGGGATTTGGGGGAAGGGGAGTTGAGAGTGGGATGAGACAGAGGGATTCAATGCACAACAGTAAGGATGAAAACTGGTGCATTGAAGAAGAAACAACAACAAAACCCATGTAGATGAAACACAGAAAGAAGGAGATATTAGAGGACACAGCCATACAAGACAAAAATCAGAGACTTTTATGCCAAAATCAGGCCTTGGTTTTTAAGAGGAAAGGAAAAAAAAAAGAAGGATTTTAGAATGAGGGTCATAAAGTATCAGTTTTCATCTTGAGGAAAACTGCATGGGGAAGTAATTAAATTAGAATGATGTAAAAACAACAGTTAATAGCTCTTAGGGTATTTGGGGCAAGAGAAGATGGCAGGTTGGTCCAGGATAATAGGTAGCAGAGATTGGAAGTGACCCAAAGTGAAACATCATGAGGCGATCATAGTTGTGCAGGAGGATGTGTGTTTCCTTGTCTCAGAAGAGCTGTTTGGGCTATTTTTGTTCATTAGAGTCATTGATGTTACCTTGACAACTGAAATCATGTGAGAGACTAGGAAAAGAGACTAGGATGAGAACAGAGTCCTAATCTTACATAACAACAACCCAAGTGATCTATGTCCAGAGATGAGATGAAAAGGAGATTGAAGAGGCTAGTCAGAAGAAATTAGAATAAGCTGTTTACTTGAAATCAAGGAATCAAGAGTTCCACAAAGTGAGGAGTGACCAGTAATGTACACACCCTTTAGTAGTCAAGTAAGAAGCATGAAAGTTGTCATTGGACTTGCTTGCATGGGGATCCTGGGGACCTTAGACATCTTAAATCAGTGGAGCAATTGGGGCAGCTGTCAGGCTGAAGTGAGTTAAGAATTGATAAGATGGTAGGGCAATGGAATCAAGACATAAAGCCAGCATTTATGGGAAACTTACCTGAGACTGAAGAGACATCAGTCAGTAGATTAGGAGGAATTCTGTTATCTGTTGCTATTTTTCAAATGACATTATAGACATACATTTTGAAAATATTACACTAATAAAGGATGTCCCAAAAATAACGCAAGAAGTAATTTTGATAGAAAACACAGGTTTATAATTAAAAATTGTAAATTTTTATTGATTCATAAAGGACACAGTATAGGGTTATGTATGGAATAGCATATTGGGTAAATGGCCTCCACAGCTTTGCTGGTACATACGCACTCTTTTGTTGAAATTTTCCATGACATGACCGTTTTTGCATAAATGTGGCTGAATTTCGATGAGGCTCATTTTCATCTTGATGGCTTGGTTAATCGATAAAATTGTTGCATTTGGGGTTCAGAAAATCCACGAGTGATTGTTGAGAAACAAATGCATCCACAACGTGTCACTGTTTGGTGCAGATTTGGGGCTGGGGGCATCATCGGACCATTCTTCTTTGAAAATGCGGCTGCTCAGGCAATAACAGTTAATGGTGCTCGCTATCACGACATGATAATCCAGTTTACCTGATATACTATTCCATACATAACCCTATATTGTATACTTTATGAGTAAATAAAAAAATTACAATTTTTAATTATAAACCTGTGTTTCCTATCAAAATGACTTCTTGCGTGAATTTTGGGACACCCTTTATTTTCCATATATTTTAATAAATTCCTTCTCTGGAAACTGTTTAATCATTAAAATTCCAGGAAAGGGTAAAAGCAGATGCACCTGAGAAAGGAAGAAGATAGAAGATGGAGGAAGACTTAGGCAGAAAAGAGGAACTGAAGTCAACTATTTTGGACAAGTGGAAGATAAGGAGATGGAGGCACACATGTGTCCTCCAACCCTCCCTAAAAGGGGAAGCATGTTGAAGGGAAGCTGAAAGAAAAGGGACATTCACTTAGCTGTCATTAGAGAAGACTGACTCACAGAATGTCCCCTCACCACTTGTAAGGTTCCTAGGAATAGAGTGTATGTGAACGAGCCTGAGTGACCTTCCTTGAAATATCCTGGCATCCTCTGTGACATGGTAGCAATGCAGAAGTTCTCTTTTGCTCAAAGGAGTGGCTGAGAAGAAGGAAGCTGAGTGCACAGCCACAGCTTGCCAGGAGGTACTTTGGGGAAAAGACCCAAACCTATGGGGAGTGTTGAAGACCCATTGGGAGAATAATCTAAACTTCAGGATGCACAGAGTGACCATCAGGACCACAGTGGGACTAACTGTCCAGGCAAACCACCAAGTCATGAGAATAGACCAAATTCACCAGTTAGAGAACCAGAATCCAATGCTACTGAGTTACTCAGAACCATGAGAACAGGAAGGTTTTCATGGAGATGTAGGCAGGCAGGGACCAGTGTGAGGAGCTGAGTACACAGATCCGGGGGTTTTCTTCCTCCTACCCAGGATCCCAAAGGAAACCTGAGAGAGCCTTGCTGAATAAGTCCATGTTCCCTGAAGTAACTTTAAATGTAGACTCATTCTAACTTTGCAGATTAGTTATTAGGGGAGGTTTGGATCAGCTTTAAATCAATACATGGACTTCTATTCTCTGTGTATCTGAATGTGATGCAGGTAACCTGGGAACCTCACTAAAATAAGGGAGACCTCAGAACATTTGAATGTTAACTTGGGGGATCCTAGTGAGGGAAGCTGATGAATGTAGGAAAAGAAATTTCAATCACATGTTGCGAAGAAGCTGGACACCAGAAAGTTTAAATGTTTGATCCCAACCCTTCCTCACACCAAAACTTTATTTTCTAAGCAATTAGTTTGAGACTTTATGCTTTTGCCTTTCTCTAAAGAAACACACTAAGGCCTGGTATAATCTGCCCCAGGAGAAGGTATCCTGTTTTGTGTCTCAATTACTTGCTAAGTTTTTGTGGACTAAAAGTTTGCTCCATAAAGCTGTGCACAAGTCATGTCTTCTTAGAGGAGATTTTAAAATCCCCTCCCTTAATCAAAATGATGGCAGTGGGAAGTGACCCTAATCCTGCTGTATTGATGTGAAAATCGTTAGTAAGCAGCTCTTCATCATTATCACAACTCAGTTGGTCCTAGACTGTTCACAGGCCAAGTGTTCAACCTCAAAACAAGGCCAGCACAGGAAAGCCCAGAGTACACCCAATGATCTTGGCTGGGCTTCTCCTTTCTCAGGTCTCTTCTCCTCCCATGCCTCAGGCTATGACCTGAGAAGCCCCAGCTTCATTTTCTTCATCCTCACTTTCATTATTTTAACTCTCTCCCAACTACAGGCCAGGAAAGAGTTGACACCCCAATTCAAACTATGGTAGTCCACTGACTGACCACACCATGTTATGTTACTACTCATCACTGAAGTGATTGGCCTTGAAACCAGAACAGGAGGCAGACATTAATACATCAGCTATGCATCTAACAGTGAGATTATATTCACTGTAGAAGGTCAGAAGAGATTCTTATATGTGAAGCCAGACCATAGCCCACACATGCTACGTGTTATGCATATATCATTTTACAAATATTATGTTGTCGAAGTTGGTGATGATATGATGAAGAAAAAAGATTCTGAAAGCCTTTGTTGAAGAGCAGCTGAAATTTAAAAACCACATGCTGGTTTTTAAGAATGCTTCTAGATGACTTAAAAATAGCCATTCAGCAGTTTTACTGAAGAGATGAGAATACCTTAGGAGAAGGTCCTCAGACATCCTATATAATAAATGGCCAGTGACCGTAATGTAATGACCAGAACGACCTTTCAACTAGTCGTT
>NW_005361351.1:1841820-1848031 GCF_000412655.1 Myotis brandtii
CTGGCTAGGGGAACCAGGTGGCTGGTGGCAGTGGCAGGGGGGGACCCAGGCCGGCGAGGGGAACCTGCTGGCTGGCGGGGGGGGTGGGGCAGGACCAGGGGCTGGTGAATGGGCGGAAGATGGGCCTGATCTCAGGCTAGGCCTAGGGACCCTACCTGTGCACAATTTCGTGCACTGGGCCTCTAGGTTAAACAATAATACAGGTAGGATCCCCTCTTCTTCAGCTCCCCTATATAACTATACCCTAGGCCAGAGGTGACAAGGAGGGTATGGTTTCAGCCTGTCTTTATGGGCTTCAGCTTATTTTCTCCATTCCTTCCCACTCTGTGGACTATTGCATAAGATCAAATACTCATACACAAACCTACAGAGCTGATTTAAACCTGACTGGTGCAGAATTTGGCACCTAGAGTGGCCCCAGAAGGACAGAATCTTTAGGATGAATCCTGAATTGTTCTGGGTTTTCTGGAGTTGGTTTTCTGATCTGAATAGATTTAAAGGCACTGATGACCCTATTTCCAGTGGTAAAAAGTATCTTGATGTAGTGACAAAAGAGTAACTCCAATGATCTCCTTTACATACCTGCAATTAAATGAGGACAATTTCTGTGTGACCAAGTATTTATTGGTTTTAAAATTTTGGTGAAAACAGGGAGTATAATTGGATTGGTTGGCTACTTCTAACTATATTGATTTAGGAAAAGAAAGTGATGAGCTGATGACTTTAAATTCCCATATTAAGGTCTCTGTAGGAACTTAAAAGTGTCTATATTGGCCATGAAAGAAATCCTATCTCCTGTAACCAGAGGATCAAGATTTCTAACACTTAAACCCAAATTCTCATTCTATAGGTAGATACATTTCAGCCAAAATTGAATCCCTAAGTCCACACGGTCTCTTTTATTAAAATTAGGACATTTATTGGAAAGAAATAGGATTTGGAAGTTTGGTATGGGTTTATGTGAGCAAATTCCAGTAAAGGCAGGGGTCATGAGCCCTTAATTCTGGTGGTCCTTTGCTGGTAGAAGCAGTCCTAACTCCTCTGTGAGGACCTTTGTCCTCCTTCTCATGATAAACATTAATACACTCACCCCATCCCAGGAACTTGCCTGCTAATCCTAATTAATATTTATTCCCATCACTTCTTCTTCTAGGCCTATAAGTCCCAAATCTGAGATGGGGTATGACACACACCAAAGAGTTGCATGATCAGCTAATTGATATCAACAGCAAGTTGGGGAATAAGAATGGCAATGAATCTTAAAAGTGTGGGATTAAGATGGGAAGAACAGAAAAGTGGATCATGCTGAATCCACTAAGAGTGATTGACTGATTCAATGTTCTAGTTGAGGGGCTAGGAATGGCTCTGACAATTTGCTTGACAGGTTGGCTGAATCATAGACCGAAAAATGACCAAACTAAATGAAGTGAAAATGTCAGGACTTTCTCAGTGTACTGCAGAGAAAGGCATTCAAAGGTGTAGAAAGATTGGGGTGCAAGAATAGATTCACCAGGTGAGGCTGCTCATCTCCCGGGGCATGCTGGTCACCTCTCTGGGCTGTAGTGGAGACCATCTACCTGATTCTGAGTTATATACCTACCATCCAGACCAACAGCTCATCATGACCTACGTGCCATCTGACCTACCAAGCCATACTCTTTTGTTACTTTTCTAAGGACTTTCAAATATTTTGTTACAACTCAGGAAGATAGACAAGATTATTTCTGAATTGATAAAACTGAGGTTTACTTAAAATTATGCATTTTATATTAATAAAATTATATATACATCCACCAATCCAGATGGTTAAACACTGAGGATAATAATAGATCAATTGTAAATTTTAGTCAATTATAAGTAGTGCATTTAACCACATCTAACAATAAATATAAGTAAGAACAGCTCAAGTTGCAAACTTAAAATACTCTCAGTGAGGTTATAGCAAACCACATCGAGAATATATATCACTTATCTGTGGTAAAAATACATCATAGGCTCCACTGCACAGAGTAAGTGAGATGTGTGGGAAATGACTTGCCCTTTTCTTCCATTAAAGGGCAGAGTTTTTTGAAAAGAGATGGTTCAATTTCCTCCCTCCAAGCTGCCTTTTTAAAATAACATAACATAACACATACTTTGACACAACTCCACATGACTCAGAGGCCCTGCTTAAAATAAGACCAGAGCACATTCATGGAGACTGAATCACCTCTAACCTTCCGAACTTGGTGAGGATTACTAATCAGGATGTGTTTTCATTCCTGGGATCGTATGGGAAAGTTTGGATTCTTTCAGCTAACCTAACATTCAATCCGTTATGTTATCACTGGAGTTCTAAACAAGCTTTGTCTCTCTTCTTTTCTCATTGCCTCACCAAGAATATAAGACAACCCATGTAGAACTGTTGGTTTTCCATAAACAAAGACTACCCATCTTTAGGAAATACATGATTCCTGAGATTATTTTAAAAAGAACAAAGCAGCTTATGAAAGTATGGGACATTCATCCACATTAGGTCTTCCTGGAAGCGTTTTAGTTCTGAGAGACACATAGATCTTCTGAGTTAATTATTCCTTTTTTAGCCCAGGAAAACTTTTTGGCAAAAGTCAAATACAATTCAGCATTTTTTTTCCTGATTAAAAATTGAGAAATAAAAGGGCAGAGTGCATACCACTAGCATGTACATACCAGCCTACGCTGCATTGCACATCATGTAACAGTGACTAGTTTGCATTTGCATGATTCTTGCAATTTTAAAGACCCATGTATTTAAGAAG
Organism: Myotis brandtii; assembly: GCF_000412655.1. Lineage (NCBI taxonomy): Eukaryota > Metazoa > Chordata > Mammalia > Chiroptera > Vespertilionidae > Myotis > Myotis brandtii. Next base: position 1,844,598 of record NW_005361351.1, read on the forward strand.
AATAGCTCTAGTTTATGAGAAGAACAGTAATACGACTAAGACCTGGATTTGAATCTTTGTTCCTGCCACACTGCAGCTTTCAATTTCTTATTTGAAAAATAAGGATGAATAATATTTACCCAAAATATGCATAAAGGAAGTTCACACGTATGGACATGTTTTCTAGGTCCTAAGGACGGTCCACTTTGTAAATGTAATTGTTGTCCTGACTGACAAGCCTCAATTCTAAAGGGACTGAGTTCTTTCACCCACTTAGTCAGTGTTTCCTTAAGTGGCTGGGTCTGGGAGATAAAGAATTACAATCACTTCCTGTGAGTGATGTCTTTCTCTCAGTTGTAGAATGAGTAACATTTATATCATTCATTTTTAAGCACTAGCCTATTTGAGAACTATATTTTCCCCCTAGGCATTTGGTTAAATCAGCCTAGAATAGTGATGACTTCTTAGCTCAGCATCTGCTCCTCATCTCCCTCCCACCCTTCATCCTCACCCCAACACACTAAAGGACATTTAAGCTTTTAACAACAGGTATTCTTTAACCCTCTCCCAAACATCCAACTTGATTAGATCATGAAATAGAGGGGGAAAATTCTTGCCTAAAATAGTCATCTTCCAGATGTACCCACATTCGGGGTTGGTCCAGAATGTCACATCCTGGTGGGAAGTGACTCTGTGTGTTTTGTTCATATTCAAGGTCCTGTTGTCAAAAGCGAATGTCACAGGTGTCCCTGTGAAATCATCACACAGTGACCCTTCTCAGTCACAAAGAAATATAAATATTGTGTCTCATCTCTGGTGCACATTTGAAAATCTACCTTTTCAGGGAGTTCAGTACTCTTTTTCACTGATAGATTATAAAAAATCAATCTGTGGGGGCAATATTTAATGATAGCAACAGTGGCAGCGATCCTCATCCTGTAGTCCAAATTCCCAGTCTGAGTTCTTGATTTTTTTTTAATAGTGGGACATATCTGAGCATTCTGGTCGTAATTATTTCCACTCCTTTCTCTCTCTTCCATCCATCTGCCTCCCCCGACTCCATTGACCCTCAGTTATGCAATTAACAATTTATTTCCACTCCTTTCTCTCTCTTCCATCTTCCTCCCCCGACTCCATTGACCCTCAGTTATGCAATTAAAGTAATCAGTGGGCAGGCACTTTGGCTCTTGTTTCCTGAAGGCAAACTTTTTTTTTTTCACAGCTTTAACTTACTCACAGGAAGATTTTTTTTAAAGGCAGGCTGAAGCACACCAAGCAAACAAAAACATAAATGCACAAAGGCCCACTGTGGTTGTGGCCAAGGATGTTGGAGGGCAGCCTTACACAACAAATGTCTGGCTGTTGAAACCAAGATAGGGATAAACCCCTTGGGCCACATCTGGAAGTGTGAGTGTGTGAATGGGGCTGAGCTGGCCTCCCACACAACAGGAATTCCACCAAAACTATGTGCTCTGTATGGGAGGACAGAAAAAAAATGTGTTTGGAATATCACTAAGGAAACCCAGATACATTATCTTTGCCAGAGTACAAAAGACAGTTGCGTTTGTGACTGACTCAAAATGACTAAAACAGAGAGCATGCGTTTAATGATGTTGATGAATCAGGGAAGGAGAAAAAAAAGGGTGGACACATTTTTTATGTCCTAACGAGAACAAGACACCTCCCTTCACAGCAACAGGGAAGACTGCCACTGCTCTTTCTCATGTCTGTGGATTTTTGCAGGCAAAGAAGAAATAATAAAGGCATTTTGGTCTTTCCATTTAAAGGTTTTGGCTGCCATAAACTGAGCTTGCAAATATCAAGATTTGTGTTCCTCCTTCCATATCCCTGAAATGCAGTCTGTTTCAATATGCAGTACACAGTGGTAAGAGTATGTTCTGATGCCAGAATTAATGTTTGACCTCAGGATTTTGAGAGCATGTTTTAACCTCTCAACTCTTACTCTAACAAAACATGATTTGTGTGTGTGTGTGTGTGTGTGTGTGTGTGTGTGTGTGTGTGTGTGTTTTCTATGTGGAGAGCCCTAAATTTTATGCAGCAGTTTAGTTTCATTTTAATGCCAGTTAATTTTTAGCATTGTAATAACACAGCAAATTACCCTTTAAAAATATAGAAATATGTTTATATTAGTGAAATTTAGGCAATAGTAACACCATCTGTAGTATACTTTGACAGATTACTAACTATATAAAGGTAACAGGAGCTATAATTTATTTCATAATAACTTTCCCACTTTTCCTAAGGCATGTGTTATGTAATTGTCACTCAGTGTGGGTCGGCGTGGCATTGGTCTGTCTGTTTCACAGGGTCTTATCCTCAATCTCTTCTTCATATTATCATGCATTCATTACTTTTTGCTGTTGCATTTTGGTGGCAAAGTTAGAAATTCAGACTATTAAAGTATAAAGATATTAATTATTTTTAAAGTTGTCAAGGTGGAAGAGTCTAAAATCAGCCTCTTCATCTAGCAGCAAAATGATTTGGATAATCTAAGCAAGGATCCAACATACTGAGGAACTATTTTAGTTTTGCTGAATATGTTAGTTAGGAGTGATGGGAAATCTTTATGTTGTTTCCTAAAGCAACAATAAAAATCTGGCACTTTTTATCCAAACATGTACATGGATATATCTTCAAAGATTATATTCATATGTTTTTTATGTTTGAATTTCTTTCCCTTTTTTGGCTGACGGCTTGAAACATATGTTGTTCTAGGAAATCAGTGCATAACCTATGGGACTCAACACCAAGGATATAACCCAAACCTCAAAACCACATTCAGTAGAAATATTTGGCTCTTGCAGTCAAGACACCTGGAAGTTAATTGACATGACAGGCATAGATTATCTATGGGCTGGATATGAAAGAAAACAGAGGCCCAAAGTTTATAAGCATAGGCATAAAATTAATTCAAGCCACTTAATGTGAAGGCCAAAGAATGTAGTGGTAATTTTTAAGGAAAAAAAATCAATAAAGCAGGACAATATGATAAACTTTGTAGATAATGACAGTTGCAAATTAGGGATTTCAAGATGCAAGGTTCTGCAGTTTAAAATCATTTAATCAAAGAAGCTGTCTCTATTTTTATTAACCTACTAGTGGCCCAGTGCATGAAATTTGTGCATGGGGGGAGGAGGGTCCCCTCAGCTCAGCCTGTACCCTCTCCAATTGGGGACCCCTTGGGGGATGTCCCACAGGGATTAGGCCTAAACCAACGGTCTGACATCCCTCTCACAATCTGGGACTGCTGGCTTCTAACCTCTCACCTGCCTGCATGCCTGATTGCCCCTAACCTCTCTGCCTTCTCCAATTGACCCCTTGGGGGATGTCCCACAGGGATTAGGCCTAAACCAACGGTCTGACATCCCTCTCACAATCTGGGACTGCTGGCTTCTTCCCTCTCACCTGCCTGCATGCCTGATTGCCCCTAACCT
>NW_005361351.1:1848440-1849756 GCF_000412655.1 Myotis brandtii
TACTGCCAAAGTGGTCATTAAAAAATTGAACCACTTTCTTATACCTTACACCAAACAGCTGTTGCCCTTAAAACCCCTCCTCAACCCCCACCTTAGGTTCTGCCTTTGCAGTTCACCCAGATTAGGTTCTGATTGGTTGGTTTCTATGCCAGTCAGCATCAAAAGCTCTGCCTCCTAGGCAGCCATTGGCTACCCAGAACTGACATCCAGTGTTAGGTCAAGCCTTCAGTGGTTATGGATCCTGGCTTTTTATATATATAGATTATTTTTAAAGCATTTATTTAGCCTTTAGACTATAGCAGCTACAATACTAATCAGTACACAAACATGAATTGTTTAGTGGTGGGAATTCTGATAGATAATTCTAACACCCTAGTTAAAAGTCTAAATTCAACTATCTAATGTCAAATTCCAGAAATTTTCAAAGAGTGGCATTTTGTTTGTAATCATAACCCATGGATTCTGAAGGTGGTAGTTAAGTTATCTAAAGAGAGATTTCTATCCTATACCACTAGATAAAGGGGTGTGATCTAACTTGGAGAAAAACTGAATGCATAGCACAGAAAGCATTTTATAATGGACCTTCACAGTACTCAATAATGATTGTCTGAATACATTTGGAATAAATTTCACATAACACACTTTGAATTAAAGACCATGCAGAAGAAATAGATACACTTAAAACCTCAGAAACCTTCGTAAGACAGAGGAAGATTGGGTGGCAAAAAGCCTATTTAATGCTTGGAGTTGTTTTCATTACCAATGCACATTCATTAAACATCCATTAAACATCATATAATGCACAATTGAACATTCCTGTAAAAGCATTTGAAAATTCCACTGGTAAAGCCTATACTTTCTATGAAAATACAGGACATAGATAAGGGAAGATTCACTCAAGATTCTTAAGCTCAGATTCTGACAATATCCTTTTCTCTATTAGAACATGTAGGACTCAGATAAGTATAAGCACCAAGATAAAGCAATTAATTACTTAATATTAAAAACTGTAACTTGATTTTACTATTCTACAGACAACTCCAAGCATTAAATAGTCTTTTTTTTTCCTACCCAATCTTCCTCTGTCTTATTCAAGTTTCTGAGGTTTTAAGTGTGTCTATTTTTTAAAAAAATATATTTTATTGATTTTTTACAGAGAGGAAGGGAGAGAGAGATAGAGAGTTAGAAACATCGATGAGTGAGAAACATCTACCAGCTGCCTCCTGCACATCTCCCACTGGGGATGTGCCCGCAACCCAGGTACATGCCCTTGACCGGAATCGAACCTGGGACCCTTCAGTCCGCAGGCCGACGCT
>NW_005361351.1:1851159-1903398 GCF_000412655.1 Myotis brandtii
TGATTTTATTGTGAATTCTGTCCAAAGACCCAAGGCTTTTGTGTATATACCTGTCATCAGCTTTGTCTAATCTATAGTATTAAACAGTAAAAACTTCAGGGCTTATAATAAGGCTGAAGTCTGTTGTATGTGAGTACTAGGAATATCTCTGTGTACTCTGATAATGAAGGGAATGGCTTTGAGCAAGGAAAGTGGTAATTCACCTTAAAAATGAATATCTAAATTTTTTTCTGATCTAATTTTTAAAAACAACTTCAATCAATTTTTCCAAATAGCCATCTTTTGATCTCTAACTCCAATCAACAATAACAATAACCTGCATATTCTAAGCAATGCCAGACACAGCTCTTGAGAGTGAACTCCTCTCATTGGAAAGTTGTCAATCAACATGATGATGGTGATAATCAGAAATACACCAATGAATATGGACAAAGGATTCAATTAATGTTGATAGAGAACACAACCTGTTTCAGGCATCCAGATGCACAGAGCAGGCACACACATTTTCCTTAAAGAGCCCATCTATCTATATATATAAAAGCCAAGCAACCAGGACAACCAAAACAACTGGAATGACCAGAACAACTGGAACAACCAGTCGCTATGATGCACACTGCGGCGGCCAACCAGCCCGATCTGGGCCCCGACCCCCCCCTCCCCAGAACAACCTCCCAGGGCCCCTCCCCCCAGCTGGCCTAGCCCTTGATCAGCACCCCCCACCCCGATTGGTGGCGGGGGTGGCCGGCCAACCTCCCATGGTCCCTCCCTCTGGCCGGCAGTCACTGATCACCTGATTGGGGCTGGGCCCCGGGCTGGGATGGAGAACAAGGGATGGGTGGCAGTGGATGCGGGTGATGAGGGAAGGAGAAAGGGGGGAGGAAGGGAGGCAGGGAACCTAATTGGCCCTGATCTCCAGCCAGGCCTAGGGACCCCACCTATGCATGAATTTCATGCACCAGGTTTCTAGAAGTAAATGTTTACAGTTTTGTGGGTCTTCCTGTCTCGACTACAACCACTGGACTCTGTTCTTGTAATGTGAAAGCAATATAGACAACATGCAAGAGAATGAGAGTGGCTACATTCCAATAAAACTTTACTTAATTAGTTACAGAAACAATGTGGGTAGACTTGGCCCATGGGCTGCAGTTTGCAAACCTCTGCTTTAGAGGAATGAGTCCCCCTAGTAAAGGGCTCCTATCACCCCATTTCAATATGCAACTCTGAGGTGGACTATAGATCAGAGGTTTCAACAACCCTCTCCTGGAGTTAATTTTCTAGAGCCTTCACAGACCTCAGAGAAACAATTCATTTACAGGGTCATCAGTTTATTATAAAAGAATATAACTCAGGAACAGTTGAATGGAGAGATGTACAAGGTGAGGCATGGGAAAGGGGTGTGGAGCTTCCATCCCAGACCTCCCCCACACTAGGCCCACTCTGTTAAAATCTCCACATGTTCATCCACCTGGAGGCTCTCTGAACCCCATCCTTTTGGGGTTTTATGGAGGTTTCATTACATGGGCACAATTGATTAAATCATTGACCATTGGCTATTGATATAACCTCAAGCCCTTCTGCCCTCTCCAGAGATAAGGGGATGAGACTGAAAGTTCCAATTCTCTAATCACAGGGTTGGTTCTCTTGGCAACCAACCCTGATCCTTAGGTACTTTCTAAAAGTCTTCTCATTCACAAAACAAAGAAACCTTTATAGCTATTTTCATTTAGTAAATTCCCAGGGTTTTAAGAGCTCTGTGCCAGAAAAAGGGATGAAGAACAAATATATAGTTTCTCTTATAAATCATAATATCACCCTTGGCTTTTGGCATCCTGTAACCTACTAGTGCTAGGCCTGTGAAGGCTACTTCTAACTGTTCATCAGAATGCATTCTTCTATACAGAACCAGAATTACAGATATGGATGAGGCCACAGACCCAGTATTTGGAGCCTAGAGATTGTGGAGAGCCAATATTAATTCTGCAAATGATTAAAATGGCTGAGGATCATGGTTCTCAAGGTAGGATTCCCTAGACAAGTAATTTAAGGAAGATAACTTGTCAGAAATGCAGATTATCTGGCCCCACCCTAAACCTACTGAATCAGACATCCCAGGGGTTATCAGGCAATATGTGGCTGAACCAGCCCTCCAGGTGTTGGGCATGGGAAGCAGTTAGTCACAAGGAGTGTGAGTCCCTGATACATGAGAGGGAAATGACATGTTCCCTGTTCTCAGAGTTTATTGAGATCTTCCTGTCAGTAGATTTGCTTTATACTTTGAATAGTTGGAAACATGCTTTTGTACACATTCTGAGTTCTCTTGTGAGGGTGAAAGAAGGGCCATTGTTCGGCCTTTGGGACTGATGGGAGTCCTTGAACTCCAGTCACCTCTGTGTCTCCATGTCCCCCACAGTATCTTATATTCAGTAGGTGCTTAGTATGTTTTCTGAATAAAGAAAACTTTTTAAAAAATCAGAAATAATTCTAAGACAACAGCTTTGGTGAAAATTTTGGAAAAGCGTGTTCACACATCTGGTGTATGTATCAGACACTGTGTTTCAGAAAATTGGAAGCCTGTGTTTGGGTTTCCTGTCTATAGTTGGCGTGACCCAAGTTCTGCCCAGAGTTGGGGAGGGGCTGGTGAAAATCCACAGAAAAAGTGATAAGGTGGTGGGCTCCTGGGTATAGTACCATCGGTTGAACTACTTAGGGGGAGGGGTGACTCAACCTCAGAAATAAGGTACTTCTGCTCATTCATGTTTTGAGATCAGCAAGCTAGTTTTTCCTTTTGCTGAATGAGTTTCTTGTCTTTCAATTTCTCTCCGTCAGTTCAAATACACACATATTTTAACATCAAAGCATGTGAAATTAAGATGTGTATTTTAATCTATGACTATTTAGCTTCAGTCAAATGTGGCACTCCCTCCTTAAGCCATCAATAAATAACGTATTTGTCAATTTGATGATCTCCTAGAGAAACATAAATACATACCTGTTCACAGGAAACTAAGCTATCTTGACAGTTCAGACATTCCATCACCATGCCCAGTGACTAGCTACACACACATTTACTCCACAATAGAACACATTTGTCGCCTAGGCAGTGAGACGCTGTGCAGATGGAAAAAAACCAGGGAATCCCATAAAATAAGACAATAACAGAACCCAGAAGCTGCAAGCATGAACCAGTATCGAACTATGCTGCTTACTGGAAGATGCAGCCCTAATATTTTCTGTCCTTCTGGCCTATTTCTTTGTTTTGATTGGATTGCACACAGTAATCTATTAAGTAGGGTGTCCCATGCCACCCAATGCCAACCTACTACTTCCAGGATTTCACTTGCATTTTTAAAGCTAACACAATTGCTCAGGCTGGTTCCAAAGAAGAATTATCAGGCTCTGAGGTGCTCTGAGATAAGGTTTATCAAACTGTCAGCCCAAATCCAAACTGTAAGCCAAGACCCAAATGATACAATCAACTTCTCTGGTAAAAAATTAAATAAGGCAAAGTAGCAAATAGTGTGTATTTGCAGAGTAAAGTTGAATTTTAATTAGTGAAATTACCATTTCAGTTGTACTTGAGTGGTACCACACTGCAGTATTACAGGCGTTTCTTACTGAGGGTTATAGTCCGAAACACTTTTCAACAAGGGCTGTCTGCTGAGCAGCTCCATGATGGTCGGTTCTGGCTTTACCTCTCATGATCTGTGGTGGCCCTGGCTGTTTGCTGTGGGTACCTGAGAGTGACAGCTGATTAAAAGAAAAAACCCTTTCCACCCTTTTAAATCTCTTCACTCATTTCCCCCGTAATTTTTATCATAATGGATCTTAAACCTGTCTGGGTTAAGACTCCTTGCAGACTCTAGTGATAAATGTAAAACCCAGAAAATTCTGCATAAAATTACATACAGTTTGAAAGTCTTTGAAGCTAGATCAGCTGTGCATCTATTGGCTCCACGGGAATCTAAGGTTAAGAATGTTCGACAAATTAACCCAGCATGGAATGTGTGATATCCTCAGAGAGCAATACAAGTAGAAACTAGGCACTCTAAGGGTGCCACTTTTCTTGTCTGCTCGCTCTGAACACCAGCATTTTCCTTGTCATTTTCAAGTTGAATTCTGTCTGATCCAGCAAAACACAAAAGTGAGTTCTTTAATTTGAGGTATTAAAATGATAATGAAAAAAGAATCATTGAATTTTTCTGAACTCACATTGCAAAATGACTTTACCTAACCCTCAATTGAATCAGACTCTTATGCAAACATAATGATTGCAATGATATATGGCAAGTGTTTGATATTAACTTTGATCTCTTGTAAAAAAGATTTCATGAAGCAAATATAGGTGTGGTTGATGGAAATGACTCTAACTGTATCCAGTCTAGCTTCTCTTATTTTTTATTTCATTTCTGTGTCATTTATGATTCGAATTTGTACCCCAAAAAGTGTTTCATTAAATCAGAGATTCTGGTATTAACTGTGTAATGTCTGAATGGTATTATCTGCAATAGATAAAAATCAGACAAGGTGTAGTGCAAGCATGTCAAACTCAAAGGCTAGCATGGGCCAAATAAACAAGGTTTAAGTTTATGTTGGCTGCAGGAAAAAAAGGCTTCAATTTTCATAGAAACATAGGTTTATTTCGATAGAGACATGCTGAATACAAAGGGCTGAAATAAATGAGTAATCATTAACATAAAGTAATAGAAATTTCAATAAAAATTAATATTTTTTCTTGAACATTAACTTATCAGACACTGAATAACTGCACAAATTAATAAGCATAATGCAAATAAACCTATTTTTCTTGTTCTTCGAAAGCAAAATATTTCCTGTTGCGCACACCAAACAAGTCAGTCAAAGACTTAATGACATGGCAATTGGCTGCTAACATGTTCGCTGCTAGTATTAGTGGAGAGAAATGGTATGCATGCACATAAGGTGCCTAAGGGAAATGAATGCAACATGATTACAGTAATCAGTCATTAGCGAACATTGTAGTTCATTATTAATAATTATGTATAACAGGATATTGTAAAAATTAAGTTACAAAATTTTTATTAAAACGTTTCTTACATACAGTTATATTGGCTGGGCTACAAAAATATTCATTGTGGGTGGCCCTCGGGTGGTGAGTTTGACATGCTTGGTGAAGTGTTTTCTGGAGCTCTGAGCATTTAAAATAATTCCATTCAGGAATATAAGATTGCTTTTTCTCCTTCAGTGAGACTCTGAAGCCACCTGTTGCCCATTTCCCAGAATTATTCTTCTACCTGGGCTTTATTTGATCTTTTCTTTGCATACTTGGACATCTAGATTATAGGAATGTAATGGTTAATTTTATGTGTTACCTTGTCTGAGCTGGGGGTGCCCAGATATTTAGCTAAATAGTATTTCTGGGTGTGTCTGTTTCCAGATGAGATTAGCATTTGAATTGGTAGACTGAGTAAAGACAATCATTCTCCCCTAAGTGGGAGAGCCTCACCCAATCCCTTGGGGGAGTGAACAAAACAAAACTCCTGAAGAAAGTTGAAATTGCTCTTTCTCCCTGACTACTGGAACTGGAAAGAAGGTCTTCTTTTGCCCTTGGAGCAGAACTTATACCATCAGCACCGTGGCTCTCAAACCATGGGGTTTGGACTAGAACTACACCACCAGTTCCTTGAGCCTCCAGTTTGTAGATTGGTAGATCAAAAGACTTCTCAGCCTCCATGATCACATAAGCCAATCCCTCATAACAAATATTTTTCTATTTATCTCTATAGGTCCTATTGGTTCTATTTCTCTAGAGGATCCTGACTAACACAGCACTTTTGATATTTCTAAAAAATTAGACACCCATGCTAATTTTTTGTTGCATAAGATGGATACATTAAAACATTTTAAAGAAAATTTATAAACAGTAGAGCAAAAGCTTTCCCACTGGTTTACCTTCTCTCCCTTAACAAGTGTCTTTGATGTGATCATTAAAATTATGAGAATACTCAGAGAGGTGGCAATTTATTGAAGATTTTGACAAATATCTAGCACATCATAAGAGAATGGGAGTATATTAACAGATGAACCAGAGCAGGAGTTTTGCAGAGAACAGAAACTGGAGAAGGATGCAGAAGCCAGAACAAGTGGTGGCACCCTCAGTCTAAAAATTAAAGTCAGTAACCAAAGAAAATGGCATACTGGGGTGAAGAAGTGCTCCTGGTGTGGGTGTTTGTACTCCAGAGTAAGCCCTTTTCACTTCCACAATGTGGGGGAAGAGGAGAGGGCCCTGCCTACACCTCATATCCTGGTCTTTGCCCACACCCTTCATGCGAAGATCACTTTCCAACACACCCTCCACAGATTATGAGGATGGAATTCAGCTCACTTGAGAACTGATTTCTATTGGGCCAGATGGAGAGCCCAAAAATCTACCTTTCCACCAGCACTTGGAGTGGTCCTAAGCAGAAGTCCCATGGAGCACAGTTTTATGAACAGCTCTTATGACTAATATTTTATCTAATGATTTGCTCAAATTTGTAACAAGAAGATATTTCATCATACATCTTTTTTTTAAAAAATATATTTTATTGATTTTTTACAGAGAGGAAGGGAGAGAGAGATAGAGAGTTAGAAACATCGATGAGAGAGAAACATTGATCAGCTGCCTCCTGCACATCTCCCACTGGGGATGTGCCCGCAACCCAGGTACATGCCCTTGACCGGAATCGAACCTGGGACCTCTCAGTCCGCAGGCCGACGCTCTATCCACTGAGCCAAACCGGTTTTGGCCATCATACATCTTTTAAGTTACTAATGTCTAGAAATTTAATGAGTGAAAACAAGGCAATGCGATATGTGTGTCCAACCTGATAGTAAATGGGACACATTTTGAATCCCATTCAAAAGCTTATTGCTGTATGTGTTTTGAGGCTAAGGTGCATACTAATCCTTTCTGGAACTTTACTTCTTCCCTATTAATAGATGGTTTCTAAATTAATTCTCTAGATAATGTCTTTTCTTTTCCATTATGGCTCTGTAGATTTGTATAATAAGCATATGATTATGGAAAGTAATCATTATTTTTAGATTCTGAATCTTCAAGTGTTCCAGTTTTAGAGTGCCCTGAAATGAAATTCCACATAAAATATTATTTTTAATACCATCACAATGTAAAGCTTCCATGTTGTTAAATTAAAACAATTATCTTAAGTCTTCATTTGCTTCCCCTCTAGGTATCATTGATGTATTTGACTCCTCCCCCACCTACTTCTTGAGCTACTGTTCCACTTGGCTTCATGATACCATGCCATCCTCTAGTCCTGAAAAGCTAGTGTTCAAGACTCAGTCCTTGACCATTTTATCTTTTTATATTTTTTCTCCATATACAATTTACCTTCAGCCATATCATTATTATCATTGACCCATTAATAACTTCAAAATTATATTCCATCTCATGTATGAACTCTAAACTCCATGTTTTTTAACCTACTGCCTTGTATCATCTTCATTTCACATCCAAAACTTGTCAAATCCATTATCCAAGCTTGAGTGCATGCTCTCCTTCCACAGAGAGATCTTAAAATGCAATCACTTTTGAATGTCCCTGTATCCCCTGTCTCTATCAATGACAGACCTTTCATCTTGTTGCCCAGGTCTGACAACTTGGAGTCACCCTCAATATTATCCTCTTTCTTATCCTTATATGCAACCTGGCCTTTAATCTCTTACCCATCCCTCAGATCATTTCACTTCTGTTCATCTCCTTTCCCCAGCTATTGTCCAAGCTACCACCATATCCCACTGGACTTTTCTAAGTGGTCTCTACATAACTACTAGTACTTCGAGTAACTTGACAATCATTCCTATTAGTGTAGTGAGAGGTATCTTTTAGAAATCGAATTTTCTCCACTCCACTTTTCTTCAATGCTTTCTCAGTATACCTAATGATTACAGCCTTGGCCATAACCTCAAAGCCGCATGAACTAACCACCCTCTCTCTCTTTGGGTCATCTCTCCCCATATTCTCCCTCCCTCTCCTGCTGCACTTGAGTCACATCAACCACCATGTGGTCTGTTCCATCCTGGGGCTTATGTTTGGGAAACGCTCATGTTTGCCTGGCTTTATTTCATCCTTTCATTTTAATTATTTTATTCCTCATATCTCAGTTCAGATGTCATGTAGTCAAAGAAGCATAATGGTATGTTTCTCTACCATGATTTCTTGTCATTTTTCTTTATTTCACTAATCACATTTCCAATTACATATTTATTTGGTTGTTTGTTTTAGATCAATTCTTTCTTAAATACATTATAACATTTAGTTCACTAAAAGTTTACCTCCATGAGGATAAGGCTAATATAATTTATTTATCATTAGATACTGGCAAAGAGCACAGTAAATGCCAATATAGGATCTAGATCAATTTTATACATGAGCTTTATAAATTCTGTTATCAACCCTGAAAGCTCAGTGTTATTCTTATATTATAGTTGAAACTGAGGCTGTGCAGTATTTAGTAGTTTGTCAGATTAATTGACACATTTTCATTTTAAAAATAATTCCAAAAACATTTAAGGTAGCCTGTTCTACCTATGATTATTCAAAAATTTCACTTTATATTACTATGCTAAAAGGTGCATGTCTCTGTTGGAACATTTCTTTAAATGTAAAAAGCCATAGAACACGTCTAATCTACTGTTCTAGTTAAAGAAAGTTCCAGAGTTCCACTCTGTCTATCTGAAGTGGCCCCTTCTTTATTCCATTTCATGGGTCATGGTCTACAGTCGCTGCTTGACCTCTCTTTTTGGAAGAGCACACCAATTACTAGTCCTGTCACCTGGGAACTGTCTTTACTTTCTCTCAGCTTTCATGTCTTCTTGTTATAAGTGGGACCTACCACTTATAACTAGACTTGAGGTGTGGATGATACACATAAGTTCTTGACATCTAGTAGGCATTTAGTATCTGTGGCCTGATACAATCATATTAATTTCATCAACACCTCAGAAGTTTGTCACAAAGTAAAGTAAATAGGTATTTATATGTAGTTATGTATTAGGCATAAATATTAAGAAATTCCATGTACTGCCCTGGCTGGGTAGCTCAGTTGGTTGGAATATTGTCCCAACATGCCAAGGTTGTGGGTTCAATCCTCAGGCAGGGCTCATGCTTAAAGCAACCAATTAATGCATAAATCATTGAAACAACAAGATGATGTTTCTCTCTCCTATTAAGAAATGAGAAATTTAAATAAAATATTCTTTAAAGAAATTCATGTATTGCTATTTTTACAAAAACTTTATAAGTAATAATTGCCAATAAATTGAGATTTACATCTCTTGAAAATAAGTTGATTAAAAAAAATTGGAATAAGAAAACAGAAAATATCCTGGAATACTAAAATTGGAGAAGCAAGTATTGCTTTTCTGTACTTTGGACAATAATTGTTTCTCAGTAAAAACTTTAATAGACAGATAAAAATGCTTTGTAGTGTATTAAATGCTTTCTTTAAAACGCTTTATTTAAAATGAGTTTTTTTCTTAAGTTGCATTAGAATTTTTCTCTAAATTATATTTTACTTGTTCCATTAATTTTATATATACAAAATATGTAAATATATATTTAATATGACATTTTGCTTCTATGGACTACTAACATATCATAACACAGGAAAATTCTTTTTTAACTAAAGTATGCTTTCTTACATAATGCAATTGCAACCCAAATAAGGTTAGAATAATTGCTTATGATTTTAATATCAAAACATTGATTTGATTTGATTTTTAAATTTGAAACCACTATGATATACCTATGTGTATTTTCTGGTTTTATTTTTTGAGGCTCTAATGAACATATCTCTATGTGTAGATATACTTTCAGAACCTAAGAAATACTCAATAGATTTGATGTGCATCTAAGTTTTCTAGTCAAATAGAAATATTTAACTACTGAGAATCAATATAACCACTTTCTCTGAGAATGAAAACTGTCAAAACTGGCAAAGCTCACCAATAGGCTCTTTTTAGGTCATCGATGCTATAAAATCTATCTATATAATAGAGGAATATACAAATTAGCCGGGACACCATAACACCACTACATGACAGCAGGGACCTGTGGCTGCATGGTGCCTGACCGGGGCGAGGGACCTCAGGCCATGCCCCCCACCCCGGCGCCAGGCTGGGAGACCTCAGGCTGCATCCCCTGCCCTGGCGCCAGGCCGGGAGACCTCAGGCCATGCCCTCTGCCCAGTGGGAATTGACAGGGGACCTCAGGCTGCACCCCCAACCCAGCAGGGCTTGATGGGGACTTCAGGCCTTGCCCCTCACTTGGTGGGGCTTGATGGGGGACCTCAGGCCATGCTCCCCGCCTGGCAAGGCTTGATGGGGGACCTCAGGCTGTGCCCCCACCCCGCCCCAGTGCTAGGCCAGGGGACCTCTGGCCACACCCCCTGCCCCGGTGCCAGGCTGGGGGACCTAAGGCTGCACCCACCCCCACCTGGAGGGGCTTGATGGGGGTGGGGCCGGCTGGGTTTGGGTCCCCTGCATTTTCGAAACGCGTGCAGGTGGTGGGTGGGGACTTGACTCTAGGTCCTGCAACACTCCCCAGACTCTGACAGGAGGGAGATTTTCATATACATTTTACTAATTTTCTTTCATCTCTGACACTTCTATTATAGAGAAATGGCAAATAGCAATATTAAAATATTCCCTTTTAATGTGCACGAATTTTGTGCACCAGGTCACTAGTCTTTAATAATCTTCCAGTGATTTATTTTATCTCTAAGAACTTTGATGATGTCACCTATGCATCAGTCTTTTCCCCCTCAAGACGGGACTCACAATTGTCATTTTTAAACAGGTAAATGTCTTTACTGAAGTTGAAAATTCTCTTCATGCTTCACGTGAAGATAGACACAATTTTTAATTTTCAGCTGCTGCTTAATTATATAACTTTCTACAGAGTAAATTCTCCTTGAAACTACCATTTGCTTCTACCTGGATGATGCAGAAAGAAGGGTAAAATGCAACATCATCATAATTATTATTATTATTGTTATTTTTATTATTTCTGTGCCTGACTGGTGATGGTTCCTGATAGTGTGTTGTCATGACATGCTGTCAGGAAAGGGAAGACAGATGCTCTGGGGACATGTTACAGCCTGGCTGAGGCAACTTGGAAGAATGACTGTCAAGCAATCAAACTGAGACCCAAGTCTCTATTAAATGTGAGTGAAGACATTAGCAGACTGGTGTGGAGTGTTCTAGTGACACTGTATTTGCAGGTGACAGTGGTGGGGATTCAGCTGTCACGCACTACATTTCCTGATCATGATGTGGATTGGAAGACTTTGCCCAACTAAAGAGATCCTGAGATCCACAGTCCAACAAAGTGGCATTCATACATGCAACACCCAGAGCCCAGTCAACTACACATCCTCTAAGGGAATTGTGAAGTCGAAGAACACAGAAGTCCAAAAAGACTTTCCTAAATTACTTTTTAAGTCCCTGTAAACAAATCTCTTATCTTGAACACATTTTTATCTCTTCGGGTGGAACATTCGCACATGTCAAAACAACCGCTATGGCTACAATACGAGCATTTTGCTCTCAGACCGATGTGGAATGGTCTTGAAGGTAAGAAGGCGGCTGTCTGGAAAACAGCCCTGCATTTAAGAACAGACAGCAGCAGCCCGTGAGTGTGAGTTGCAGCTTTGTCAGTTGCACTTGAATGCTAGGAATGTGGCAGCAATGATGGCCATTTGTTGGGATCAGGAGAAGATAATTTATTGGGATCTCTGTTTAAGTCCTTGCCCTGCTTGTATCCTGCCCTTTGCACTCTCCACTTGCTCACTGAGCCTCAGGACCTAGGAGCGGTGTCACATGCACACGAACTTAGGGACAAACAGAACCGAGTTTCTGACAAGATATTCCATGTTTGCAGTCATATAAAGGCAACAAGGAATAATAATAACGTCACTTTAAAGAGGATTAAAAAATAGTCTTTAGCCTTAACCGGTTTGGCTCAGTGGATAGAGCGTCGGCCTGCAGACTGAAAGGTCCCAGGTTCGATTCCCGTCAAAGGCATGTACCTTGGTTGCGGGCACATCCCCAGTAGGAGGTGTGCAGGAGGCAGCTGATCAATGTTTCTAACTCTTTATCCCTCTCCCTTCCTCTCTGTAAAAAATCAATAAAATATATTTTAAAAAAAGTCTTTAAAAAACTTCCTTTGAAAAATAAAATATTTTTTACTTGCTAATATAATTCCAACACATAATTTGCTTCATCATACATATAAGCTATGCTACACCAAAGGTTTCCTATTTGCAATAATTCACATATTATAGATAAGGCACTTTGTGTAAAATGTAAGTGCTTCATTTTTAGCTAAGAAGTAGAATTATTTATTGATATTTTATATTTATCCCTTTTCCCAAAATATAGGATACATTTTTCTTGTGGTGCAATGTGTCTCATATGAATAAAAGGTTTAGGCAGCAACAGTAAACCAGAAACTGGATGAATAAAGTATCTGGGAGGCAGGAAAGTTCCTCTCCTTATTTCTCCTGCTTCGTTTCTCTGCTCTCTGCTCTTCATAGAGACACAGGTTTATCCCCTGGACAGGGTTGGGGACACTCCCTGCCACTGAGCAGCAGAAACACAACCACATCACCCTTAGCCTCAGCGGGGCCTGGCTCACCCCTTTCCATTGGGGTTTGGGGTGTTTCCAGGAGCCAGCCCTAGTCCACCTGTGCGAAAAATTCCAAACATTGACAGTATTGAACTCATTCTTTTGGCCATGGAGTCTACATTAAAAAAAAAAATTGGAGGTGGACCAGGAAATAAATATACCAACCAGTTATTCTGCCAAGCACTGGGCTACAAGTTCCGCTCACACGTTTTAAGTGTGTAAGCAATCACGCAGCACGAGTGTCTCATCTTACAATACTTAGGACATCTTATAATAATTATGACAAGTGGGGTCATAGTATAATGAAACAATACTTTTGACTTATATTCCAATGTTTTTCCTTCTTATTTTTTTTAGTAAAATTTTTAAAAAGGCTAAAAGCTCTTAGCTTTCTGATTGTCAAATATTTTCTTCTCTAGTGCTCATATCCAATGAACTAAAATTGAAGGAACTGAATATTCAAAATTTTAAAAAAATTAAAGGATCTCACTATTTAAACCAAAATCATTCTATTCATTAAATATAATACTTTTGTTCAGCAAAATTTTAAGTTTTATTTTGAATACATTGGCGTTTAGTAAAATGTCTCTTTAAATGTGTCATAAAAAACTTCTTAATCGTGCTGATCAGGCTGTTGTTTCATACCTTTAGCTTCCTCAAAGTGCAGTCATAATCACAAGCCCTGTAGGTGGACTGTAGTCTTGGAAAAGATAGAAAATTTTGATTGTAAGAACAAAGAGTAGAAACTTTCTGGTGAAAGGAGAAATTCCCACGCACAGCCTTGTCCCTGTCAATCAGTGTATTGTAATCTGAGAGGCAACTGCCTCTACTGGGGGTGGGAGGATGGGGGGTGGGGGGGTGTTCCACAGTCCCAGCATTTACACCAGAGCTGCTTGGAGGGGATCAATGTTTACATAGTTGAATGCAGTTAAAAGTAAAACTCACCTGTAAATTAAATTTTAAAAATATGATTCAAAACTAATGTCTCATTCTAAAACAGAGGGCTGTCACTATGATTCTGAGGGAAGCTTTTTAGGGTAAGGTAATATGGGCAGTTTCTCAAATGCAACAGGACAGCAGCTAATTGTATAATTAGTCTTTGTTCATTATACATGTGTGATATAATCAGGTTAGGGATAATATGAAACTATGGAACTGCAGGTCTTGTCACATTAAATTGATGAGAAAATTATTTCTTAAAGAGACCTTATGACATATTAATAAATGGGTATGGTCTGTACGGAATATTAACCAAACCTGTCTGAATGAGATGATAAATCTCCGGTGAGTTTTTACATTACTCATGCCTCCAGGACACAGAAACACAAACTACTGGATGGTAGCCATGTAGGATTTGCAGCTACAGGCTTTAAAAATAGCAAGATGAAAGGTAATGCATAATTAAATGTGTCTACAGGTAAGTTCTAGGTTAGGTTAATTTTAATGGTGTCTGCGATGCAAGTGCACCTGTGGACATTCAGAATGGCATTGGCTCAATCTTAGCACATAAGATCCAGTGTGACTTCAAAGATAAGTACGTCTCATATTTATTTAATATCATCTTAGATGCATCTTTTTGCCAGAAAAGCAAACTTACATAGATGATTTATAATTTAGGTTAGAAACTATTTTCTCTGGCACTTTGTTGGCCCTTCAAATATGTCAAAAACAACATCATCCGAGCAAATACTGGATTCGCCACATGCCTTAGGTTCATTAGATTCACGGCTCTAACTCAAGTTGTACGTGTATAGCCATGCTGACATCCACAGCCTCTCAGTGCCTAAGAAAGTCAGCTCTTCAACGGTAAGTAATCTGAGTAAAAAGGGTGAGCGGGGAGATCTTCAGGATGTGAGAGGTAGCTTTACACCCATTTACTCTACATCTCTCACCGGATCATTTTCCTTGGCTCTGCTGAGAAGTAGTAACTATAGATTCACATGTATGAGTGAGATTGATGAGAAAACCTGCTGTTCTTTTCAACTTTTGTTACCAAAGGGTGATGTTAGGGAGAATTTGATTAGCAAATGTGCAGAAGAACAAAGGTGACAGCTGTTTAAAGTGGTGTTTTCAGAAGGTTCTGCTGATGCCTAGGACTCCGTTCTTACTGTGAAAGGCAGCACTCTTTTATCTTCTATGGTTGTTCTGGTGTTGGCGACAGGTCAGGTATTTCAAGTGACCTTGGATGGTGTTTCATAAATGTGCTGGTTGAGGAACAATGGCTGTGATGAAGTTCCTGTCTTCTAGGACAAAGCCTTGAATTCCACTGGGTGGAAATTGGGTGTGCCTCACCCTCCTGTACATAGATGAATGAATGCTCTTGGAATTAAATCCGGCCTGCTGTTAAACCAGACTATTGACCTCTGTTTCCAAAGACCTTCTGAGAAGCCTCCAGAAATAGAGTTCAGCCCTGGCTGGAATTGCTCAGTGGTTAGAGCATCAGTCTATGTCACAAGTTCAATTCTTAGTCAACCACATATACCTGGGTTGCAGGTTCGATCCCTGGCAACTGGTCAGGGTGCATGCAGGAGGCAAGCAATCAATGTGTCTCTCTCTCATTGTTTTGTTTCTTTTTTTCTCTCTCCCCTTCCCTCCCTCCCTTCCATTCTCTCTAAAAATCAATGGAAAAAATATCCTTGGGTAAGGATTAACAAACAAACAAAAGAAATAGAGTTCAAAGACACAACTGGCAACTCAAATTTTCTTTCATGTGGATTTGTTTAATGTACAAAAAAAGATACTAGGAAAAGTTCATTGCTTGTTCTTTCATCCATTTACTCTAAAGACACAGTATTTGTAAAATGTTTTATTTGCCTAGTTTTACCCAATGTAGCCTAGTCAAATTATTAATGATAAAGAAAAGCGTTGTCCATCATAGGAAATGTTGGATACAGATACACACTTACAAAGTTCAAAATCAATCAGCAAATCATGATAATATTTTTTCATTCATTTATTAAATTATCATTTGAAAACATTTGAGCAACTACTCTTAGGAAACTCTCTTCTAGGCACTGAGATTGCATCAGTCAACAAGCCAATCAAGTTTCTCGCTCTTGTGGAATTTAAATTATTTTTTTAGCACTGAATATACAATAGTTACATATCCTAAGCAAGTAGTTACTGTATGGTGTGGTTTTTTTCTGAGTAGTTCACATTTTTTTAGGAAATAAGAAAGACAATGGGGCAGAGTAAAGTGAATATTTTTATTCATTTCAAACACAAATTAAATATATTTCCTCAAATGTATATTTGATCAATTGATATTTGATCCATACATGAATGCATAAAATGTTCCTAATGCTCTCTGAAAGTTGAATAAGAACTAAGATTAAGATATAATTGCATCAAAAAGGCAGACAGTCTCAATGCCCTTAGAATAAATGAATAATATCTGCTCTATGAATTCTCATTTGTAAGAACAGAACCAACTATTTTCTAGAAGGAAAGTCTTTTCTAAGGACAGTTGATAAAATTTCATTCCTTTTAGTTTTTCGACCTTGCCCAATCCCTTTTGAGGTCTATTTAAAACTTATGATTGAATTTTCAATATCTAGCAAATATATTTGCATCAAAGTGCATATTTTTGCTAGCTTTGACAAAAATTCTACTGTATATTTGAGCTAGATAAGAATACTTCCCTTTTACTTAGATTTTAAATATGTGAAAAGGTGTGGATCCACCATCATCGGGGTTCCAATTACTCTCTTCATTGGTCAGGCAGTATGTCCACTGTCCCTTTTCATCACCTGGTTCCAAAGAAGTTACAGGACACATCTGGCAAAAGGAGTCTGGGTTTAAGAAACATAGCATAGCTTGCTACCCCAGTAAGATATTAGAAAGCATCATATTAGCACTTGTGGTAAGAGTGTTTTAACCCCGTTAATTAGCCAGTCAGTTTTAGTTATGCAACTAAAAATAAACTGCATCTTTCAGAGATGAAAGAAGAGATTTGTAATCAAATATCCCCTGGTCTCTTCCACTGCGTAGGGAGAAGAGACCTGCCTGCCTGTAAACGCACTGCCTACACCATATCTCCACAGCGCTGTTCCTCCCTACTGGTGCTAAGACGTTAGTTTTCCCTACTGCCAACATTTCACCTTTGCCTATATAGCTTTTCTCTCCATAGCTTTCTCAGGAAGGAAATGCATGCTCATTGCTTCAGTTCCCATTTGAGCAAGAGCTCTAATCCTGACCATCCTCCTACATTTTGATATTTTAGTGTCAGTTTGGTATTTCTGTAAAATTGTCCCACTTTGATGTCTCACACATTCATATCCTGTACGGTATTTTCTTAACCAAGTTAGAGGCCCTTCCTACTTTCTTTTTGGGCACAATCAGTATCACAGTAGTCCCCTGGGACATCCTTCCTTCCTTCCTTCCTTCCTTCCTTCCTTCTCTTAGCCTTCCATGGTCTGTATGTAATCCTATTTCATTTTAACTTGACCAGTGGGTTTCTACATCTCTCCAAAAGGTGCAAACGTAAACTTCATCTCAGGAACTTATTCCTCCTTTTGTTTACAGGAATGAATATAGTGCAAGAGACAAACTACGCATTCAATGATTGCTTCTTGAACAGATTAATGGAAGGATAAAGAAGAAAATAAACATGTGCAATCATCCAACTTTGTTCATTCTTTATAATACACCTTGCAGTCCATGGACAAAATCCCTTCTGGGTTTTATCTCAGAAGAACTAGTGGCTATAAATGTTTTGAGACCTCAGAACAATAGGAGCTCAAGAGTTTTTTGTTACATTAAAACTAAAGCTTTGGAACAGATAATACCATACCCATACATTCATGGTGGTGCCCTTTAACTGAGACATTCAACAAGATCAAGAGGCAGAGGAGCCAGCTTCACACATCTTTTCTGACTGAGACATACAGGAAGGTGTAAGTCCATTTCATTTAAAGAAATTCTCCCAGGAGAGGACACAAGCTTCTTTTTCCTTCAAGAAACCTAGAACCTTGACCTTTTGAAAGAGATAGAATTAGATTTGACTTTTAATACTTCTAACAAACAAGTATGAAAGACTATGTCCTACATTGGGATTACAACAAAACTATATGAGGAAAGCTGTTTAAGAATCCAGGCTTATATAGCTACAGTGGATATCTGTAAAGTATAAATTGAAAACATATTAAGGGTAACCATGCATAATTATTGAGGCATGCTTAGCACTTAAATAGATCAATCTATCTTCAAAGACCTTTACAAATATGAAGGAATTAATTCTTTCCTTGGCCCTATGACTAAGCATCCATTGCTTCTGTACTATGTTTCAGGGAAGAATGAATCAATATAAGGAGTAATAGTCTCCAGGGAGAGGGAGAAAAAAAGAGTTTTTGAGAATAGATTAAAATGGAAAATCTAAGTAAAGGTGGAATTGAAGGCATAAAGACATTCTCATTGTTGCTAGTCCCTTTGAGGGTTATCAAGATTAAAACAAACAAAGCTTTCTCTTCATATCTGATAAAATTCAGTTTCAATCTCGGCATAAGATGCAAAGCAATAAAGTCTGTTTCAGAAGCAAACAAGTAGACAATGGCCTTGAGCTTGAGGTTGTGCCGGGAAGAGAAGTGTAGTTATTACTTAGGCACTTCCCTGCCAAAGGGCAAATGAGGTGTGTCCTTTAGAAGCCAGCTCCTCCACCTGGGATCCTGGCCAGCCTGGAGACTAGAAGCCAGGACTTTCCCAGCCTTAAGCATATATTGCAGAAAGAAATGAGAAAGGGAAGCCCAAGTCTAACAGATAGCCCTTCTTATTGCCGTAAATGTTACCTCTGACACAAGGATCTGTGTATGGACTTTCAATAGACTCCCTGCTAAAGAGCCCCTTCCAGAAGAAAGCACAGGTGAGACCCCTCTACATGGAGGAAGTGTCACTTTAAATTATCACACACTGTAAGTGCTCATGTCCCTTCTTCAGTTGGAAGGTCCTGATCTTTACCCTGAACTCCAAGACAGCCTCAGGGCAAGGCTACCACCAGCTCAGACCTCTGCTCTGATTTACAAACATACTCAGCATGAAACCAGAGAAACCATCAACTCAAGGTCTCAACTGCACAAACAAATCATCAGACTTAAATCAGATTCTTAAGAATTCAAAGGTTCAAAAGGAAATGATCATTTCTCTCTAGACTCAGAGGACAATATAAATAAATTACCTGATACGTTAACAAAGTTCCTATCCATCACAATTACACAGACTCACAGGTCAAGGGTCAGGAAATAATCATTTGGAAAACTTGTAATGATTGTGCACAGTTGAAAGGGACCAATCTCCCATGGCGAAGGTGCTTCCTGGTCAATGAGATGTGTTTGACCTAGAAAAGCTAATGGCGTAGAGAATGTCCTGCTGGCAACATTGAATAGAGAGAGGCTCTTAAGTGCCTGCAGGGAAAACCTTGGTGTTGTTAATTGGAACATGTAACCATGCAAACAGCAGGAGTCTGAGAGTCAGAAACACGTGCATTTAAGCATTAATTTCTCTTGAAGACTTTTTCAAAAATGTTTGTGTAAAGATTCAATCATGGGTTTATTTTTAGTTTGCTGCATAATATGAGCAAATAACTTCCCTCATGAATGTCTCCAGGTACAAAGCATGAAGGATAACCTTCCCAATTCAGGCATTTTTCACACCTGCAACAGAAGAGCCAAATACTAAGAAATTATAAGTAAACCTTAACACAACTTCAATTCTAAAATTTGGCAAAGTTAAGCATTAAATTCTCTAAATCTTTAATATCAACCACGTTTGAAAGATTATTAGTTTGATCTTGAAAAATGTGAGATGTTGTATTTAAAATATAGAATGAAAACTTGTCTTATGCCTATCTTCTTCTCTCTTTTTTGTGAGGGGGTTGGGTCAAAATACAAAACTATAGAAAGATTGATTTAGGGAGAAAGATAAATGGAAACTTTTTTTTCTTTTGCATACACTGTTCATTTTATCAACATGAAAAAACCCAAAATGCATATTTAAAGATCAGAAAAAACTGTAAAATTAATTGAGTAGCTCTAACCCTTTTTTTCTTTCCTTCTTCCCCTTTCCCAATGTCAACCAGTCATCAACGGCCAGGCGGGATAGTGCTTCTGCCTTTTGTGTGTGCACTGACTTAGGCTGGAGGAGCAGTAAGGTGTAGAATGTTTCTTCAAATTCTGAGCGTAGGGTGCACTACTGCTACAGGACTTTCATGACACTTTCTTAGTGGAACTGGCCATTCAATTGTGTGTTCTCAACTCTGTCTAGGAGCAAGTCATCTAACCCATGTATTTGCATACCTAAAATGGGATTCATTAAAAATATATGTCAATGATAACATCATGAGTATGCAATCTTACACTCTAATTGATGCTATTCAAGGGCCTACCAGGAGGCAAAAGACAGGGCCAGTTTATATGTTATTCAAGGAAAGAGCATTAGGTTATTAAATCTGACTATATAGCTGCCTATGACTTTAAGGGGTAGCATTAGAATAACCATGTTTAACAAGATTATTAGATAAGGATAAAGCAAGTAGATCTTCTTTGTATCCAGTGAACCAATATTAAATATTTCAACATTTTTATTACTAAATAATACTTTAAAAAATAATTCACATTTATACGAAGTTCCCATTTTGTGAGTCATGGCAGTTAAATTAGGAATTGGAATAAGATGGCTGTTCCTATCGCAAAGGTATTGCACATCAGGGTAAATCAACTGCCTCCATGTGCTTCTAGGAAGAATCTGATTTATTTGCACCATGGTTTTCCTCTGTGGAAGTGTCAAAGACATTTATGAACACAGTAAGTCCTGTTGAGTAAATGAATTGTACAGAATCAGATAAGAAATGATGGAGAAAAGAAGACAAGGAGAATAAGGAAATGGCCTGGGCAAGCATGTGATATGAACACAGGGAGGGGGAGCAGGATAAAAGCCAAAATTATAACCCACTAGAAGGTGGTGCTGAGGCTGGCCTGTCTTTTCAGATTAGGATGCTTATATGAAATCTATTAATAGATTCTTAGAGCAGGGAACCTGGAAACAGAGGCTCCGGCCCAGGATGGCATATTTGCTGAGTTTATCATCTCAGCGTCTGCATCTAAATTTGAGAGTTATGAATGAGAGACACAGTTGATGGTGGAAAGATTTCATTTCCCCTCAGAGGCTGAAAAAATGAAGGTTTGGAGATCAGTACAGTGAATGTCACACTGAGATTTTTAAATCAGGAGCCTTTTTCCTGCACAGAGCTCTGAAAGCCTCTCATGTTGACCCCTGGGACTGCCTTTTGCATCCCTCAGAATAACTCTTGCCATTTTTCTCTGCCATCTGGTAGAGACTGAGTGGGTGGCTCTCAGACACAGTCTAAAAATAGAATATCCTATTTCAGAGGAAATAAAAAGGAAGACAACCAATAGGTATCTTGGTTTATTTGAAAAGCTTGCTTGCTTCCTCAGACAAAACTCTGCATCATTTCAGAGGAAGAGCTCAGAGTGGGTAAGATGTGCATGAAATGCAGTAATAGATAAGGAGGTCACAGGAAAGAGGACAAATGGAAATCACTCCCAGGACTGGCAGAAAGTCTGTTTCTTCTTGACCCCGTGGACCAACTGCAGATTGCTGAGTGACACTCAGAACAACATTCAAAACAATAAAAAACAGGAATAACTAGCATGCCCTTTCTTTTTCTTGGAAACCATAGGCAAGGCAGGAGAGATTTGCTAAGTATTCCTAACATAAATTGCTTAAAGACCCATGGAAGCACAGCTTCTCATGCACTACTACTTAAAAAAATCCCTAGTGTTTCTCATCCTTTCATTTTGTCTTGTGTTTACCCAAGTTGGCATAATTGAATTAGTGAAACAGTCTGCAAATTTGTGCATCTGTTAATTATATGAAATTGGAAAGACTCTTACATTTTAAGATATACTAGAAAGAAAAAGGGGAGGGAGGGAAGGAGAGAGAGGACATAGCATTATTATTAAGACAATATTCAATTACATAAGAAATATCAAGTCACACAGAAATCCCGAATAGGAATCTACATTTAAATGTAACTATTTTAAAGTAGTTACTATGGGGTACAGTGGGAGAACATACAAATTTCATTAAATGAGACAAAAGTTTCTCATTAAGCTCAAAATCTTAAAAAAACCCCTCAATTTATTTTCTCTAACTTTAATCTCAAGTGATTAGAAATTTACCCAGGATTAACTTTTCCTCTTTTGGCCAATTTCCTAAAATCCTAATCACTGAACCACATAAGGAGTCAGAAGAGGGTAGTGTTAAGTGTATGAATTCAGTCCAGAATAGCTGGATTGTTAGGCTCTGCCACTTCATTATCTGTTTACTTGAGTAAGTGTGTAACTTCTCTGTGCCTCGATTTTCACACCTGCAAACTGGGAACAATTTTAGAACTTACTTCATAAGGTTTTCTATGGGTTGAATGTCCCCATTCATATGTTGAAGTCTTCAGAATAGGAACTTATTTGGAGATGGAGTCCTTACAGAGATAATCAAATTAAAATGAAGTAGGTAGGGTGGACCCTGACCCTATATGACTGTGTCCTTATAAAAATGGGAAATTTGGACACAGACACACACACAGGGAGAACACCATGTGATAATAAAGGCAAAGATTGGGATGATGGGTCTGTAAATCAAGTAAAGCCAAGGATTGCCAGAAACACAGAAGCTTGGTAAGAGATATAAATAGAGTCCACAAGAAATTTGGCAGACACACACACAGGGAGAACACCATGTGATAATAAAGGCAAAGATTGGGATGATGGGTCTGTAAATCAAGTAAAGCCACCAATTGCCAGAAACACAGAAGCTTGGTAAGAGATATAAATAGAGTCCACCTTAATTTTTGGTAACATCAGTTATGATTCTTTGTACAGTGGAACCTTGGTTCTCTAACAATTTGTTCTAGAAGTCTGTTTGAGAAGCAATTTGTTCGAAAAAGGATTCATTTTTCCCATCTATACTAATAAAAGGATAATATGCTAATTAGACCAGATAGAGCGGATGTCTTCCAGACGTCTTTCCAGATGTCCTTCCGGACAAAGCCATGGTGGTGGGGGCTGAGGCAGAGGCAGTTAGAGGTAATCAGGCAGGCATGCAGAGTGGCTAGGGATGATCAGGCAGGCAGGCAGGTGAGTGGTTAGGAGCCAGCGGTCCCAGATTGCAAGAGGGATGTCTGACTGCTGGTTTAGGCCCTATCCCACAGGGGATCCGAGGGGTCCCGGATTGGAGAGGGTGCAGGCTGGGCTGAGGCCCTGCCCCCCTGCACAAATTTCGTGCATTGGGCCTCTAGTAAGAAATAATGTAAATTGAATTAATCCATTCAAGACCCCCAAATGATTGCATTTTAACTTTTCTGAATTGCCTGTGATTGTTGTTTCATGAGCACTTTCACACTGTTAGTAACATGAACACTCTTGATGGCCTCTTTATATTTTAAAATTGTGCTAATCATCAATTTTACCATGCCATATTGGGTAGCCAGATCAGACACTCAAATACCTCTATCATACTTTGCAATTATTTCCTTCTTAAACTCTCATTGTTCGCACAACTTTCATTTTCACTTTGCTGCTATCACTAACCCTCTTAGGACACATGGTGACTTACTGTACACATTTAATAAGTGATTTCAAAAACAAAAAAAACATGAAAATATTTACAGCACAATTTCCTGAGATGTTAACAACATGAGGTGTAGTGGTAAACTGACTCATACTTTCACATTCTGTCCTTTGTCACCTAAGAGACATGTGACTGATCATACAGGTATTGGCATGAAAGGGTTGTCAGCTGGAGAATCAGTTTTTTCGACAACTGAGACATTGTTCCATGAACGTGGTTGAGAAACGAATTCTTCTATATGGGAGATGCTCAAGAACTGAGGTTTGACGCGCTCGCGGGACGCTCCTGGGAGAGCGCGGGGCAGTGAGGCCGCCTTTCCTGTCCCTGGGGCCCGTGGCGTGCGCGGGTCTCCCTGGGCTTTGTGCGATGGGCCGGTGAGGTGGAGGAGGGGAGGGCGGGGTACCGAAGCCCGCGGCTGCCCCGCATCCTGAGAGCCAGAGAGACGGGCGGGAGCGGGAGTGGTAGAGAGGAAGGAAGGTGCGCTAAGCCTGTGCGGTCCCTGCTTCCTGACCCAGCCAGCGGCGCGGAAATCTAACGGCCGAGGCCCAGGAGGAGAGGTTGCAGGTTGCTTCCAAGGTTGAGGCGGGACTCTTCATGTTTTCCTTTTTGTTACATAATCTAAATCGCTATATGACCATTACAGACTAAAATAAAATACTAGGTTCTGAAACTCAAGAAAACAAAAACGGATTAGGGGGTGCCATATGGAGAAGGCTAAGCATTTTGGTAGAAATAATGGTTGTGAAGTCAGATTTCTACAACTATACACGTTTTCTTCACCGTGCCTCCCTCCCCCACGCCTCGCCCCCCCCCTCACACACACATACACACACACACACACACACACACACACACACACACGGCCTCAAAAGGAACCAAACCAGCCAAAACCTTGGTATCAGACTTCTGGCCCCAGAATCGTGAGAAAATATATGTCAACCAGTCTGTGGTACTTTGTTACAGCAGCCCTAAGAAACTAATACAAGGTTATTGAGAAGTTGACAGTTTGATAAGTGTAAGAAGCTTGGAAACAGTCCAGGAGCAAGATAAACATCAATCAAAGTGAGCTAGGATTATTGTGATTATTGGTGCTATGACTCAGCTTATTTTAAATTTTAATGAAATACTTTCTATGTTTAACATAGATACCTAAGTCAACTGACATCTAAGGTGGCCCCTCACCAATCTGTTTGATTGACTGTTGGACTCACAGAGGAAATATTCAGAGCCATTTTGGAAGACATTTGTAGTCAGGACAGATGCTGCCTTCCACCCACTGAAGTCCAGGAGTCCCTGTCACCTGGCACCAAAGGAGACACCACACATGAGACACTTGCACAAGTGTGCACACCTCTCAGATAAAGCCAGAGCACTCTCCTGCTTCTCCAGGAAATAATAGCAAATGGGGAGATGAAATAGGGCAGAGGAGAGAAGAGCTTCTATGCCCTCACTACACAAAGGTTGTGCAATTCCAGGGTTGATACAGACGATCTTGCCCAATGGGTTTCACTCCCAATTGCAGAGCACGAGTGGAAAAGCTTACTTCTAGACTTCTCCAAGGACAGAGAGCCCTTTGGAAAGGCTGTTCCATGCACCATGGTCCCAGCAGCACATCCCACTTGGTTGAGTTCTGAAATATTCTGTGGCTTCCTGCCTCCGTCAAGGGCCACACCTTTTATTAATAGGCAACTTCCGAATACTCAGCTGTGCATATCTTACATTCCAGACACTTCCCTCAAAATCTGAGGTCAAATCGCTTTGTCTTTGGGATTCTCTTTTCTCACCTCTCCCAGATTTTAACTTGCAGATGAACTCTTCATGGCTCACAGCTGACACATGACAAATGTTTTCCTTAGGAGCGCATGGAAGCTAAGTGTCCGCGAAGATAAGGAGCAAGGCCTTTCTAGCCCCCACTTGGACAAATGTAAGAGCAGTGTTCCTGCAGAGACTGGGAGGGCAGCTGTGTGAGTGCCAGTCTTCCTGAGGGTCATTCATGGCATTTGGATGAAGAGTCTAACTTCTCAAATTCTTGAATACCTTGTTGCTGTGGGGTTTTTTGTTTTGTTTTGTTTTGTTTTAAAAAAACAAACAAAAAAAATCCCCAAAAAACTATGACAGCCAAAAAGCATTTCCCAAAGTAGTTTTCTTCTTTAAACAGGTCAAGTTGAGTCCTTCAATGCACAAATGTTCTTTGGGTTTTCATGGTCCACATCAAACATATATGAGCACTCACTCTATGTCAGGCTTTTTGAAGATAAAAATGAATAAGTACCCTGTGCTTTTCTGGTTCACCCAAAATATAGATAATACAGCACCACTTAATGACTATAGACTAAATGGTTACCGAATGAATTTATAACAAGTTTTACAGACACAGGAAATTTGAAGTGTTTCAGGGACATTTGTTAAATACAAATGCACATAGGAAGCTATGTGGTGGGGTTGGTTCCCTGGGAAATAAGGGTGTGCAAATTTATCAAAGACCATGAATTTTACCTACTAAGTCATTAAATTAATATTATGCTTAATTCAATAAATCTCCTAATAATATAAAATTTATCATTGCAAGTGAATATTTAATATATGATTATTGCCATAACAGAGATATATGCAGAATTTTAAAGGAGCAAAGAAAAGATAAATAATTTTGTTTGCAGGTGAAGAAAAAATTTTTTATTGAGCCATGTTTTGAAGAATGAGGAGACCATTAAATGTAAAGTTCATGGAAGCAGTAGAAGTATGTCCAGGGAAAGAAAGGGCAGTGGCGGTATAGAATTGTAAATGTATGTGACATGTTCAAAGAAAGGTGAGCGCTCTCATGTGGGTGAAGACCTTGTAGGAGAGAATCTAACATCCTTCTAGCTCTTGCAAGTAAATGTTTCTGTGTTTGTTCTATTTACACACCTACCTACCTATTTGCCTATCTATATCTATTATCATCCATCTATCTATTGTTGTCCAACAAACATCTGTCTATTTATCCACATATATTATCTATCTATCTATCTATCTATCTATCTATCATCTATCTATCATCTATCTATCTATCTATCTATCTATCTATCTATCTATCTATCATCTATCTATTTATCTTTCTATCTAGTATAGAGAGTCTCATTTTACAGGAAGGGTCAGTGGTGCAGGGTGTGTGAACAGTATGTTTGGTCAAGCTCACCAAGCATTTGCTGGGCCCGACTATGCTGGGCATTGTGACAGAGACAAAAAAGACATGACTGCCCTTAAACATTCAGTGTCTACTGTTAATTTTGAAAGGAAGAGAACGTGGTTTCATAGATGCATACAGATTTCATTTATTCATGGAAAGTAAAAAAATATATATATAAGAAGAAAATACAGTCAGCTGCTCCCTTACCACCACCATGTCTTCCCAATCACCATATTAAGATAA
This sequence comes from Myotis brandtii, assembly GCF_000412655.1. Lineage (NCBI taxonomy): Eukaryota > Metazoa > Chordata > Mammalia > Chiroptera > Vespertilionidae > Myotis > Myotis brandtii. Next base: position 1,877,874 of record NW_005361351.1, read on the forward strand.
GATTACATTGACAATTATAACATTTGATAAGATGTTGACAGGTTATTTCAGTGACTAATTAGACATCATATCACCTTTACCTCATCACAAGTACAAAACAGAGCTAACAACCTTGGAATTCTAGAGGCCTAACAATTGGAAGGGGGCTCTGGACCTTCCCAGCTTCAGTGGTGGCCACAAGCCTGCTTGCTATTTGCCGAAGTTAGTCTTGCTTTTCACGCTGGACTCATGTCTCTGTCTGATAATTTGTGGTTCTACTTTTGTTGTCTCTTTTCTCTGGTGGTAGCATCTTTAGATAGCTGACACATGACAAATGTTAATTTTTTTTATTGAAGAATGAGCATTTTGCATGGAAAAAAAATGTAGAGGCTCTGGATGGTGTTACCTCTCTCTGGAAGAGAGCACCCTGACTTCTGGAAAAGCCAGAAAAAGGGCCCAATGTCTAAATGCAATGATGAGTCTGTCTGACTACTATACCCCCTTCTATGGTAGTGTCCCTGGGGGTCCCATTGAGGTACAGGGTGTGTCAAGTCCACCCTGCCTTAATGGGCCTCTGCGTCAATGGCATGTCCAAGGTCTGTTCAGCTTATAGTTGTTTCTGTGCAGATTTCTAGCCTCTATTTGCAAAAGTTGGCAAATACCTTGAGAAAAAATACTGGTTCAGAAATATGATCCTTCAAATTCTGACAACTTCAGAGCATAAAAACACAGTTTTATTTTTGTTTGTTTACTTTTTCCCAAGCCCTGTGAGATGTCCAAGAGCTCTGCATTTGGATTTCTTCTTGGTTTTGCTTGGCATCTTAGCTTCCAGTCCTGAGCCACTTAAAAGTCAACAAATGCCTGTAGGGAAATAGAAGTTCGCAGAATAAATGACTTATTTCCACGAACATTCTCTCTCCCTCCCTCTCCCTGAATTTTGTTCTCTCAAATACTGGCTTGCTTTTGACATTTCTAATGCTTTCAAACAGATTTTATTTATTTATAAATGTATCTTTGTTCTATTTGTTCATTTGTTTTTGGGTCTTGTCCATCTTTTCTACCTTTTTGTTGTGAGTGTTGGTCCAGCTATTCCACCATAGGCTAATGTGGAATTCCCTTTCAATATAATTGAATAGAAGCAAATAAAACTGCCTGCCAAATCCTGGAGGTAGAAGAATAAAGGGCACTCCTGGATTATCTTTTTCTAAAATCCTTTGGGCATTTATGGACAAAGGATCAAGGACTGTTTCTTATTGGTTCACAGTTCCTGAAAGCTCTCCAGATTTGTATCACCTCTTAAGAACCCAGTTCTCCAATGGGCTGATAGCCATCTCAAAATATTAAATCCTAAATGAAATAAAGGAAATATTCTAAAAATTTCTAAAGATCAGTAATTTCAGAATCAATTCAGCTTCTCTTAGAGCCCAGTAGTGTATTGGGCAAATTTCATTAGTTTGTGCTGTTGTCCTGGGTCACCGCCATTTTCTCTCAACCTGAGGGTGTGGCTACACATACAACAGGCCTCATTGAATAAAGTCTTTTATAGGATTTTTATAAGTTCAATTCAATTGAGAGACTAGAGTTGCTCCTGAGCTATAACATTTCCATTGAAAGTGAGTTTGAGACTGCTTTCGGATGCTTGTTTATGTGTCTGGAGGTTTGGCTCCTGCAGGTGCAGGTTTGCATAGGTGATGTGACTCCAAGTCATCTGAGTCAGATGCAGGGAGGCAGACAGGGTGCATTGCAAGCTTTATTCACCGAAACCCCCTCCACAGAGGCAGAGGTCACGTGTAAGATGCGTCTTCTCTGTGTTGGTTGAGTTTCTTCACTGTGGCTTCATGCAATGATTGTGTCTTGTTCAGTGTCATCACCATTAGCATCTCTTTAGTGACTGGTGTGTGCCATGCAGGGTCACTGCTAAAAGGCCTTTTTTTATAATCTTATAATATTCCATCTCTTTCTCTTCAGAACAGCTGAGCTTCCTCTAGTTCAATAAGGGGTGGCCTTATTGAACACATTAATGTTTTGAATCATGTATGCATTGGACCAGTGGAACCTCATCTTAGAAAATACAGCCATGCACTGAAGAGTGAGCTATAATCTTGACTGACAGAGGGAACACATCATTGGTTCTTCCCCTTCCTTGAAGGCAAGCTTCCAGCCCGTCCCACATTCAGCAGTATATGATCAGAAGCTTTCTGCAGGTTTCCCCCAATTTATTATACCTTTTACAGCAGACATGTACTTTAAAAAGCCATAAATTAATTATAACGTTTTAAGCATATGACCTCTTTCCCCTTCTTTTATTTCTTTGAAACCAGCTTCCCAGTGTTTTCAACTTTGAATTTTCAAGGGCTGCGTGGGGTAATAATCAATTTGAATCATTTAGTGCTCCCTAACCCAGTCCTGTCTCATGGTATCCTCATAGTACCTTGGTTTATAACAAATGAACTTGTTAATCTAATCCTGAGTAATTCAGGAAACAAAATGTCCTCCTCCTAATGTCTTTTTCTGATAATGATGGAGAGTTATGTTGATAAAATTGCTTCCATGGAAGATGAAGTGCTTCTGATGGCTGCTCTCAGTCACGGAAGGGCTTCGGGTGATGGAGCAGCCCCGCCATTGTCCAGGCCACAGGATCAGGCTGCGCTTACATGGGGCTTCTCACTGACAGGGCCTCCGGTGAATAGGGCAGGAGCTGGCCCACAGGGAAATGCACAAAGGGTTTGGTTGGACCTTTCATTCAGCCACTCAGTTGGTAGTCACTGAGTGCCTACTAGATGCCATGTGCTTTCTTGGGCTGTGGCTGGGCTATGGGGATAAAACAATGCAAGGCACCCAGAAATCCTTTCCGTTCCAGAGTTTACATGCTGGTAGATAAAGTCAGAAATAATGTTGATAAATAGAATGTACAGTATGTTAGCTGGAGGTAAGTGCTATGGAGAGGGGGCATGGAGCAGAAGGAAGAGAAAGGCTGCTGCTTGGCAGAGAGGCCCATTTGATTTTATTTATTTTTTAAGTTACCTTTATTGTTGAAAGTATTACAGATGTCCCCTCCCCCCACCCATTTTCCCCCCTCCACCCTGCTGCTGAACCCTCTCCTCCCCAGGCCTTCACAGCACTGTTTTAAATAAGAGGCAGGAGAAGGATGCAAAGAGGAAATAGCATGTGAGCAAAGTCTTACACAAAGTGAATCCAAGAAGAAAGCATTCCAGGTGGACAGAGAGAAGAGCAAGTCCAAAGGGAGGTGTTGGTGGGAATATGGTCTCCGATGAAGCCCTGCAACCATTCTGTGAGCTCTGAGAGGGGGGCCGGGGCTATCTGGGTACCGAACTGCCCTGATCTGAATACACTTCTCAGACTGCAGGGCAAATGGCTTCACTGGAGCCCAGCTAGGAGGCAGCACAGTCATCTTGGCATCATATAGTGTGGCTGGGACCAGAATAGGAACAGCAGAGATGGTGACAAGTGGTCAGACTGTGGATACAGTTAGATAGAGTTCACTTATGGATTAGATGTGGCGGTGAGAGGGCAACATGGGGAAGAACTCCAGCATGTGCTGTCTGAGCAGCTGAAGAGTTGGAGCAGGATCAAAGCTCATGAGAAGTTTGAAGAGTAGAAAAAGGACAACGTAAGACATCCACACTGAACCCGGCACTTCCCAGTGGATGCTCACTTCTGGAGAAATCCTGCCTCCAGCGACACCAAAAGGTCTCTCTCCTTTTCTCTCCTGGTCGATGCAAAATCAAGAGAGGGAACTTCTATGATTTGGAAGCACAGACTTACTTTGGGGCAGAGCTGAGGGAAAGGCTTTGACTGTTGGTGGTACAGGTCTTTAATGGGTCTCTATAACAAGAGACACATCAGCAAGTGAAAACATGAAGATTTATTACATAAATTTAATGTAACACAGGAGACTTCCTAAGGCAGTGGTTCTCAACCTTCTGGCCCTTTAAATACAGTTCCTCATGTTGTGACCCAACCATAAAATTATTTTCGTTGCTACTTCATAACTGTAATGTTGCTACTGTTATGGATCGTAATGTAAATATCTGATATACAGGATGGTCTTAGGCGACCCCTGTGAAAGGGTCGTTTGACCACCAAAGGGGTCTCGACCCACAGGTTAAGAACCACTGTCCTAAGGAAAGGAAGACTAAAGAGGTAGTTAGAGTTGAACACTTAGGATTGGACAAAGAATAGTGGATTTTTAAAATGGGACAAGGCAAATGGGTTTGGGCCAGTGCAGTTAATGGTGGAAAAATAAGAAGAGTTAGTTTGTCAAGTTTTGTTTGCGGTTTTCTTTCTGTTGGTATAGAGAGGGCACCTTTCACATTAATTTTACCTCTTGCTTTTAGGAAGAAAGAGAAAAGCCAGGGTGCTCTTCTTGTACCTGGTGTCCCTCAAGTGTCTTTAACTTAAAATATGCCAACTTGGTATTTTTTTAACTTATTGGTGTGACATTGGTTAATCAAATTATATAGGTTTCAGGTGTACAATTCTATAAGACATCATCTGTATACTGTACGGCACGTTTACAACCCCAAGCCAAGTCTCCTTCCATCACCATTTATCTCCGCTTTACCCTCTTCCACCTTCATCACCCTCCTTTACCCTCTTTTACTCCCCCCACCTTCCTTTGCCTCTGGTAATCACCATACCCTTGTCTGTGTCTATGAGTTGTTTGTGTTTTGGTTGTTATTGCTTAATCCCTTCACCAGAAATAAACTCACACCTTTATGGTCAATTGATATTTGACAAAGGAGGCAAAAACATACAATGGGGTAAATATAGTCTGTTCAATAAGTGCTGTTGGAAAAATTGGACAGAAACTTGCAGGAAGAAAGAAAGAAAGAAAGAAAGAAAGAAAGAAAGAAAGAAAGAAAGAAAGAAAGAAAGAAAGAAAGAAAAAAGAAACTAGACACCATACACAAGAATAAACTCAAAATGGATTAATGGTTTAAATATTAGATTAAAAACTAGGAAAATCCTAGAAGAAAACAGGCAGTAAAATCTTGGGTATTTCTCAAAACAATATTTTTTTTCTGATATGTCTCCTTGGGCAAGGGAAACAAAAGAAAAATAAACTAATGGGACTATATCAAACTAAAAAGTTTTTGCACAGCAAAGGCAACCTACTAAATGGGAGAACACATTTGCCAATGATACATCTGATAAGGGGTTAATATCCAAAATTTATAAGGAATTTATAAAACTCAACATAAAACATACACAAATAATCCAATTTAAAAATAGGCAAAGGATTTGAATAGATACTTCTCCAAAGAGGACATACAGATGGTCAATAGACATATGAAAAGATGCTTAACGTCACTATCAGAGAAATTCGAATTAAAACCATAATGAGCTATCACCTCACACCTGTCAGAATGGCTATCCTTAATAAATCACCAAACAACAAGTGCTGGGGAGGATGTGGAGAAAAGGGAACCCTCGTGTACTGCTGGTGGAAATGCAGATTGGTGCAACCACTGTGGAAAACAGTATGGAGTTACCTCAAAAAATTAAAAATGGTACTGCTTTATGACCCAGCAATTCCACTTCTGGGAATATATCCAGATGAAACACTAATTCGAAAGAATATATGCACCCCAATGTTCATTGCAGCATTATTTACAATAGCCAAGATTTGGAAGCAGTAAATGAGTGGATACAAAAGTGTGGCACGGTTACATAATGGAATACTTCTACACCATTAAAAAGGAAATATTACCCTTTGTGATAGCATAGATAGACCTTGAGAGCATTATGCTAAGCGAAATAAACCAGTTAGAGAAAGACAACTACCATATGATTTCACGTATATGTGGAATCTAATAAACAAAATCAACCAATGTGGTATATTTTGGAGTGATGTGTTCTGAATTATCTGCACTCTATGCTGTTTGCGCAGAACCACAGCTTGTGGAGCAGAAGGCTGTTGCTTAGAAATTGTTGCTTCAGAATTTCGAATCATGAAGGTCTGGTTCCATCTGAAGAGAAGGGTGGTGTGAGAAAGGTTGTTGTTTACCATAATTACAGAATACAGCTCTTTCCCACACGGTGTGAGAGCCACTCTGCTTGAAAGCCACTAGCTGCCATGGGCAGAGGAGGGCCCTAAGTGTACTTACAATGGAAACTGGGGCTGGCTCTCCAGCAGCTTGCAGCAAAAATGCCCTCCATGGAGCAGCCTCCTGAGTGAACAAAGGAAGCTGAACTCAGGTTCAGGAATGGACAGGGACCACTTGTGACCATGGGCTGACCTTGAGAGGATGCCCTGTGGGAGATAGCTGGTCTCCAAATCTGCATTTCCACTCCCTCTTGACTGTCTCACTGAATGAAATTTTAGCATTATAGATTTATTCCTCTAAAGATCTGAATGGATTGATGGCTTGAGGGAAACTTCCAATGAGAATGAAAATTACTTTGGGAGGAGTAACTCAAATATTTCTTGGCTATTCCTTCGATAGAAATTGATTTCCAAAGTGAGTCTGAGATAGATTTGGAACTGGGTAAAGGCTATGTACCTGCATTAGGACAGAATCAGCCATCAGGGCTGAGAAAATGGGCAGCTAATGAGGTAGGCATTAGGGTCCCATGGGCCTGCTGGGATGACTGTTCTGATCCCTCCCCCCTTCTCATGCTGGACGTGGAGAAAAACCCTGCACAACCAGCTCTCCAGCTTTGCCTTGTTTACTTGTCTCTAAGTCGACCCAAGGAAACATCTTGAAAATGGAATCTATTCCCTCCTAGATTTGAAATGATACCAAAAAGACACAAAACCCTTTGTAGCAGACAGAACTGGAAGGAGAAGCATTAGAAAGAGCAGGGGGAGACGATTGGGCATTACACATCTGCAGCTGTGCTTACAGTAGTTCAACGCTTGAAGCAAAATAGTTCTCTTATGGAAAGTGGAGCTCTCATCATCTGGGCTCCACAATATGCCCCCAGCTACCTATTAACATCTGGGGTCCATTAAAGCTGTTGGTTTTATTCTAAAATCCTCCTGTAAAATTGAGTTTCTGATTATCTTAGAGTTTACCTCTCCCTAGTTCCTAGCCACCATTTCTTACTTTTCACTGATACCTTTGAGAAATGGTGTTTTTCTCTAAGTAGGTCAGAACAGGATTTTGTGTAGTTGCATTTGTTTCCAAATATTTTTAAGATTAATTTTGGGTTTTATTTTTGCCTGCCAGCTACTGTGGCGCAGTAACTCGTGGCATTGAACACCTCCTGTGGTGGCAGGTCTCTCAGCTACCCTACCAGGAGCCCCCATCACACCTTTCTGTTGAGAGGACCTGAGACTGATATGTGCCTTTTCATCTCTAAAGGTTGCTTGGCTGGTCCTAGGGGATTTTGCTGCTAGAGACATGCTTCACACATTAAGCTTTACTCATTTTAATAGAAGCTCAAAAATTGGAAAGACTAACTGCTGGAAACTAAATTGATCTCAAATATGTTATTTTAATGAATTGTGTACCATCCTAGTGTGACAGCAAGAGCACTGAACCGAAAACCTCTTCCCTTCACAGCTGGGTGGCCATGTGACCGGAAACAATTCAAGCAGCCTCTCTGAACTTCAGTTTCCCCATCTGGAAAGTGTCAGTCTGGGAAGACATCAGTGGTTATGGCAGGAACGTGTGCTGCCTGCTGACACCTTTCATTCCATTTGTGTGTGGAGCCACTCTGTCACGTAGATGAGCCGAGGCCTGAGGCTCTGTGGGACACAGTTTGGAAATCTCAGGACTGGATGGTTTCTCAAATCCACTCATTCCCCAAACTTGTTTCCAGATCCCCTGCATCTCCCAATAGCAGAGTGGACAGTGTCAGCAGCTGCCCGTTGGAAGCACCCTTTCTCCCCAGACAACGGCTTCCCATCTTGTTTGCTGGGTGACTAGGGGTACTGTGGGTCCCATTTCATAGCCTCCGTTCCCTCTTCTGTAAAATGGGAATTTGCAGGGTGGTCTGGATTTGATGAGCTATAATACAGTGTGTTAACTGCTTAGCACATGGACTGGGAGGGACCAGAAATGAGCAGAGAGCTCATTGACTTTTCCAATCTGATCTATCAAGGGACGTTACAGAGTGTAAGATCAACTTTTAAAAAATTCCTTCAGGCAAGTTGCTTTAGTCACCAACAGATTAAAACAGTGGGAATGTTTCTCCTGATGATTTTCCTGTGCCTTTTTTTTTTTTTTGGCAACAAATGTATTAAAAAAAAGTTTTATTTTAAAATGTACCTATTTTGGAAATTTTCTTACTGGAAGTCAAAGAACTAAAACAAATGTTAATCTAAAGCAGTATACATGATATATGCTTTCTAGATTTTTTAAGAAAGCAAGAGAAATGTAAGCTAAGGATAGATTTCCATGTGAAACATTCACTCAACAGCTGCTTTTAGAAGGAGTGAGGATTAAATTGTGTCCAAATCAAGCATCAGATTTCCAGGGAAAGCAGATGAGAAATTAGAAAGTGTGCAGAAGAGGGCAGAAAAGGCTGTTAAAAGTTTACAAGTTTCAATAGACAAGACTTTCTGGTCAGATAACAGACCCAGGGTTGGAGGTCTTAATTCAGACACGAAGGCAGAGGAAGATTAGGGAGACACCCAGGAAAACTGGGTCAGTGCCAAGGGACAACTGAGCCTATTCTGAGTTATTTGAAATCTACTTTAGGAAAGAGATTAGAAGTTAGGAAACAAACAAACAAACACATATATGTCCCTCATGCAGGTGGGGGACATTCTGAGAGTTCCTAAGATGGGGAGTTCCTCAACCCAACAGCGTTACCAAAGTCCCGGGTTTGGGGGACCTTTCAGCTCTTCCAATGTCAAAGGACAGCTGGGATCTCAGGCTAAAGTCTCTATCAAAGCTCACACGTGACCAAAGGAGAGGAGAGTCAAGTTCCTCTGAGCCCAGTTCTCAACCAGATTTGCTTGACCTTGGCCCCATCTTTGCTGGACTCACATAACCCACCTTCAACAAGAATCCTGCTAAGTCAATTTAGCAAGAGTCCCCCCACCCTGACATCTGATCACCCTCATATCTGACCAAATTCTTCCTCCCGCCCTGATGTCCCATCACATGCCTGCCTTCGGCAAGAATTCCCAGCCCCAATGTCACCTCTCAGTAATGTGCCATCCACGACCCCTCCCTCTGCTTGCTGGCCATAAATCCCCAACTGCCTTCACTGGATTCGAAGTTGAACCCCAGTTCTTAGTGTTTTGCTATGGCAGCCCCAGCTGACTAAATCAACATCCCATAACCCATAGCCAAATCTCAACAAATATGTAGTACTTGTGAAAATTCAATCTTTGGGCTTTTGTTGTTTTTTGTTTATTTGTTTTGATTGACTCACAGCAGATTTGAGGCTTTATCATTAGACTATAAAAACACAGACTGCGGTCAAGACTACTCCTTCATCAGGAACCATGAGCTCATCTGACTCTAGTTACATTCTACAAACATCTGTGGCTGTCTCAAGACATTGTTACATCATCTCCTAACCAAAAACTTAAAAGTAATGTGACTTTAGGGAGTGCTTTTAGACTTTCTCTTTACCTAGTATGACATTCATCACTTAATGTCTCCTTCAAGGCATCTGTGTTTTATGCTTTTTTTAAAACTCTAACATGCTACGACTAATAAAACATATCCAGATCTTTATTCTATTGGATCATTTTACGATCTTTTTAGGTTCAAATCGCTGTTTCTTGAAGCTCTCCAGTTACCAGCATAGTCCCTCTAAGAGTAGTTCAGCTGCCCAGGAATGCTCCACCACTCCAAACATCTCCTCCTCCCCCTCAAATAGGCCAGGGTTCCTTAAATGTCTCCTTTCATCCAGAGCTTGGAGCAGATGTGAATTGATAATGAGTGTGAAGGAGTTCAGATCATCCCACTTTGGCATATTGATTATTTTATGCTAAAGGCACTATAGACTCAGCAGATCCGGGAAGGTTCGCTGACTTCCCTCTTTCTCCCTAACAGCAGGCCATCACATTTCCTGTGAGAAAGGTGTCCTCTCTGGTCCAGGAAAAGCAAAACCCTACCCCTGCCAGAATGGACCTGGACACACACATGTATTTAAATAACCCTAATCTTCCTTTAGCCCTCCCTGCCCCCCCCCCTGCCCCGCGCAAAGAATCTTCCAGTCCCTGTCTCACAACTTACTGCCCTAGCCTGCACCACTGTGTCTTGTCACATCCCACACATTATGATCCTTTGTATAAGAGATAGATAAGCTTTTAGGTCTACAGCTTCTTTGGGGCTCATTTTCCTTCTGAAAACTCCCATGTGCACATTAAAATATTACATACATTTGTATTCTTTCCTCCTGTTAATCTGCCTTATGCCAGTGGAATTCCTAGACCAGCCACAGGACCTGGGGGGGGGGGGGGAAAGGGCCTTTTTCTCTCCTTCTCCTATAGATGTTAATAACTAACGTCATCTGAAACTTTCCCCAGGTCCTACAATGTTTTAATTCAGTGGGAAATGGTTCATTATACCCTTCCAGAGGAATATTAATCTTGGCATTTAAAGAAACTGTAGCCAGTTAAGAAGAAAGAGATATGTCTCTCCAAAGGGCTGTCATTCATGGCACAACATGCCAGCCTCTTCGTAAGATGCCTCTGGGCCTGGGATTACTGTTCTCAAGGAACCTGGGACAAAAACCCATCTCTCATCTTCTGTGCCAAAAGATGGCAGGTGGAGGTGGGACAATTGAGTGAGTGCCAATATTTACAAAAAAAAGAAAAAAGAAAGAAAACTACGAACACCAATCCTTATAATATTAACTGAAAGCATACAACAAGGAGAGTTAAAATACAGTAGATAGGACAATGCGGAGGGGAAGGAACTAGCATTTGGGAGTGAAGTGTGCACTCCTGGAACTGCTCTGAGTGTGATACACTTTCCTTTATTCTGTGTTCACAATGACAACACATTATAGGTGTCAAAGCTGTACAGAGGAGAAAACTTGGGTTAGCAGAAGTTAAATAATTTGCCAAAGACGACACTCATGTGGAAAATCAGGATTACAATCCATGTCTCATCATCCTGGGCTTTAAAACAAAGAACTTGAATTAAACCATCTCTATAGTTTCTTCCAGCTCAAAGGTGTATGATTATATGAGCTATGGTCATAATTCTAAAGCAGTTGTTTACTGAAGCTTGTATGAATCACTGTTCCCCAGAGATGTCAAAATAATTTGCAAAACAGAATTGCTTGGTCAAATAATTTAGAGAAATCATGATTTTTTTCTCTCCCTTTAAAAGGGAGAGAAATATATCGTTAAAAATATTTTTTTAAAAACTAGAGTCATGATGCAAATTAGCATATGAAGAACTCTGAGAAACCTTGCTGTAAGGAAACTGGTTTAAATTTGTTTTACCTAGCATTTTCTAAATAATTAACAGTATAACTTTTTGAAAACATATATATTTTTATTGATTTCAAATAGGAAGGGAGAGGGAGAGAGAGATAGAAATATTGTTACCAGGAAACCCCCAGTTGGGCTCCGGCTGCCTTTCACTGGGTCCAATAATGAAGACAGGGTTGAATCACTTAAGGCGTTTATTGAGAAGGCTGGCCAACCAAGAAGACAGGGCACTTACAAGCACGTAAATCCTGTCTTACAGCCAGGTGCAGGGGACAGGACCATAAAGGGGAAGGGGTGAGGGTGAGGCTGCGGACAGAGTGCAGCTATGTGCAGTCCTGAGGCCCGCAGATGTCAGCTATTGTCCTTAGTTGCCAGGCGACATGATGATGTTGATGAGATGATGTTTTGACTCCTGGTGGGTCAGTGTGACCCTGCTGGTCAGCTGGCTTGCTGGATTCACTGCTGAGTCACCTCCTCCATCACTTCACACAGTCCTTGAAAAGGAAACTTAAGAAAAACTTAACCCCCTATTCACATAAGTATATGTGTTCTAAGATTTAAAATAATATGATTATTTTTAGATTAATTCAGGTGCTCTATCTATCAGATTATAAGTCTCCCTATAAACATCAATAATGAGAGAGAATAGTTGATTGGCTTCCTCCTGCAACCCCCACTGGGGATTGAACCCTCAACTTGGGCATGCATGTGCCCTGTCCCAGAATACCACCTGGTTCATAGGTTGATGCTTAACTACTGAGCCATGCAGGGTGGGTGGATCTCTCTCCTTTTTAAAGTCCTGACCTACTAAGTCTACCCTATTGTGCCTGACATTAGAATCTGGCAAAGCTGTACCATATATTTGAACATAGTGTGACCATGTGTGTAAGACCATAAAATTATAGAGTATTTGCCAGAACCGGTTTGGCTCAGTGGATAGAGCGTCAACCTGTGGACTCAGGGGTCCCAGGTTCGATTCTGGTCAAGGGCATGTACCTTAGTTGCGGGCACATCCCCAGTGGGGGGCGTGCAGGAGGCAGCTGATCGATGTTTCTCTCTCATCGATGTTTCTAACTCTCTATCCCTCTCCCTTCCTCTCTGTAGAAAATCAATAAAAAAAAAACATATTTTAAAAAAAATTATAGAGTATTCGCTTTACTCTGATCAGTGGAACAGACATGAAAGAAATAAAAATATATAATCCTATCTAATAAAAGAGTAATATGCAAAATAACCATCACTTCACAACAAAGATGGCGGTGCCCATAGTGTCCGGGGTGGACACTGGTGGTGTCGCCCCGGCAATGCAAGCCCAGCATCTGCTCCTCAGCTGCTGAGGGAGGGGAGGGGCTCCAGCCGTGTGGAGGAAGAGGAGGACCCAGAAAAATGGATCTTCCCCAGTTCCTGATGCTGACGGAACCAGAAAAATGGATGCTGACAGAGCCCTATGGGTGCTGGGGTCCTCTGCCCACAGCCCCCAGTCACAGCCTGGCAGCCCTAGTCACAGACTGGAAGCCCCCTGCCCACAGTGCAGATGCAACCAGTATGGTGCCGTGGCGGGGCGGGGGGGTCCAGCAGGCACGCTACAGACATCAAAGTGCTGCTGCCATGGCTATTAACCATCACTTCACAACAAAGATGGCGGTGCCCATAGTGTCCGGGGTGGACACTGGTGGTGTCGCCCCGGCAATGCAAGCCCAGCATCTGCTCCTCAGCTGCTGAGGGAGGGGTGGGGCTCCAGCCGTGTGGAGGAAGAGGAGGACCCAGAAAAATGGATCTTCCCCAGTTCCTGATGCTGACGGAACCAGAAAAATGGATGCTGACAGAGCCCTATGGGTGCTGGGGTCCTCTGCCCACAGCCCCCAGTCACAGCCTGGCAGCCCTAGTCACAGACTGGAAGCCCCCTGCCCACAGTGCAGATGCAACCAGTATGGTGCCGTGGCGGGGCGGGGGGGTCCAGCAGGCACGCTACAGACATCAAAGTGCTGCTGCCATGGCTGCCCCCCGTGCGCGCAAGTAGTACGGTCTGAGGGGGCGGCTCCTGAGGTGCGGCTCCCACGGCAGTTGATGCGCACTGCACCAGCGGGGAAGTGGGCCTGGGAGTCTGAGCCCCTGAGTACCCAAGCTGCTGGGTATCGAGGGCCGGGGCCCTGAGGAGGCCCCAGGAAAAGCATCTTCCTGGAGGCTGCATGGAGGGAGGGGAGGGGCCTCTGGCCAGAGGCCGGGGCGAGGGATGCTGGCATCGTTGCAGGCTGGGCTGAGGGACCTCCTCAGCCCCCCTGTGCACAAATTTTGTACACCAGGCCTCTAGTACATAATAAATATATACAAATATTTTTACAAAACATATCTACTATCTTTCTATATACCTAATCTATCATCTATTTTCTTCCTTTTATTCTTTCTTTTTTTTCTAAAAAATATTTTGAAGACCAGAGGGCCTTTCCAATTTTCCTCTTTTTCAAATGTTAAGGCTTATACCAGGGGTCCTCAAACTACGGCCCGTGGGCCACATGCAAATACAAATATTGTATTTGTTCCCGTTTTGTTTTTCTACTTCAAAATAAGATATGTGCAGTGTGCATAGAAATTTGTTCATAGTTTTTTTTTAAACTATAGTCCGGCCCTCCAACGGTCTGAGGGACAGTGAACTGGCCCCCTGTTTAAAAAGTTTGAGGACCCCTGGCTTATACCATTTTGTTTATCTTATCTTATTTTGGAATTTGGGGAATGACATATAGTAGATGTGTAATGACCCCAAAGAAATAGTCATTATGACCCAGTGTCTGATGAAATTTTTAAATTTAAACTTAATTATTAATATAGTAACAAAAAATGGGTAGATAATTATTTGGATTCAATTTCAATGGTAAAATTATTCTACATAGCAAATATCACTGGTATTTTATTTCTGATAACACTGACTATGTTATATATTAATATTAAAATATGAATAATAAAAGTAATATAATATAAATAATGAAATAAAATAAATAATATTTATAAGTATGTATATAGCAATGTAAAATAAGTATGTTCTTTTATATTATATTTATCATATATTATTTATATCACTGGCATTTATAAATTTAGTCAACTGCAGTATATTATAACAAATTTAAGATAAAATATATGCATTATACAGTAAAAGTGGGCAGAGATATTTGGACAATGGCAAATAAAGTTTGAAGAGACAGTATTGAAGGAAGTACACAAAATGTAAGCCTAATGGCATAAGTTCAGACTTTGATATTGGAGAGGCACAAATTTGACTAGAAATTTCTAGTGAAGGCAAGTAAGAAACATGATGGGTTAAATGATTCAGAGATTACACGAGGGAAAGGAAAATGACTCACTTAGCAAAGACACATCTATTTTTAGTTCCTTGGAACACCTTCCCTGGGGGTTTCCCCATAAAGGATAGCCAGAAATGGAGACAGCCTCATTACAGGAACCCTCTCCCCAGAAACCAGCAGGGACTTGCTCTACCCCACAGGTATGGCAAGGGCAGGATGCACAGAATCATTTATAGGAAAAGTGTGGGTAGGGCTCAGGAGGGCTGCAATCACCAGCAGGCTAGATGTACTGTCCTGCAGTCAGCTGTCTCCAGGTCTGACACGGAGCATCCTAGGTTTCAGGATGAACTGCATCCTACATCCCCTCAGGCCCTTTCCCACGTATTTCTCCACTGAATCCTACTTA
Organism: Myotis brandtii; assembly: GCF_000412655.1. Taxonomy (NCBI): domain Eukaryota; kingdom Metazoa; phylum Chordata; class Mammalia; order Chiroptera; family Vespertilionidae; genus Myotis; species Myotis brandtii. The sequence goes on from NW_005361351.1 coordinate 1,892,929, forward strand.
GAGTGAACCTTTTACCAAATAATACATGTCAGTTATAAGATAGAGTCCCTGAAAAATTCTCTGTTCCTGGCTTAATGTGGAAGGTTGAGCTTTACTTAATAGGATTTACAATGTCTGATGAAAGCGAGGAACCTGAAGAGAATATAAAGCCATGTACACCCCTGAATGCCTGCACTCACAGAGGGGAACCGGAAGGAGGGCCCAAGTTCTCCTGGAGGAGAAATGGGGACTGATCTGGCTTAAAGATTAGTGGGCCTGCAAAGACAGTTCTATTCCAATAATACTTTTCTTAAGTGGGTATGACTAAGAATCATCCTCAGTTTTACAAAACAAGCAAAAAGTAGCAATTAGGACAACAGAACTGTGTCATAGACATTTCATATTAAGAACACCTACCTTCTAGGATCAACTGGTTGCAAATGCATGTCAAAATACCTGAGTGACTAAGTCCCTATAGAAAGCTGCTCACTCAACTCATTTGGTTAAATGTTGGCCAAACTTGATCAAGGTACTTAGAATAATGGTTATGATTTCAGAGCCAATAGTCTATGAACTCCTCTCCTAGTATGTCAATACAACCACCTGCTCTATGTAGACAGATATTTTAATGCAAGAAAGCAGGGGAAGCTCTCTTCATCCCAAAGTAATTTTTAGTCACCAGTATATATTCTAATATTAGGAAACATTCACAAAAGGGCAGGAGATCAAGCATTCATCCTTAACTCTGTTGAAATTATTATCAGATCTGTCAATGACCATCCGAATGAGCTCTGATTCTGAATTTCAGGATAAACTACATCCCCTCTCCCCCTCCCTCTCCCCCTTCCCCTCCCTCTTCCCCTACCTTCCCCCACTCTTTCTCCCTCTCCCTCTCCTTCTCCCTTGCAGCAGTGTTAAGCAGCAGGTATATGTAGAAATAGAGGACTGTGAATATGATCCTTAAAAATGTGATCTGATTGACCACAATTCCATATCTACAGCTTCACCTCCAATCACAGTTACATGATGTGCTCAGATAACATCAGATTCCTCTTAGTCCCCAGAACTCAACATGCCATATTGCTGCATTGTACCTCCATGCCCTCGCACAAGCCCTCCCCTCTTGTCTGAGCACCCTCCCTCTTCTTGTCCACCTAGCAAGCCCACTACTCATGCTTCAAGTTGGGAACGTTGCAGAGGAGAGCTATGATCATGATTAAAATTTTAATATAGCCAAGTACTCAGAAAATAGGCACAATTTAATACCCTAAATGTTAAAGCTATGAGTGAAATCAGAAGTAACCTTACCCCACATTTTTTTCTATTTCACAGCTGAAAGAATTATATCCAGGAAAGGCACATTGCTTATTTATTGCCACACAGCTAGCTAAATTCAGGAATAGAATGAACATAGTTTCTTGCATGAGTCCAGCAAGGATCCATCTGAAAATATTAATAGGCGTGGAAACAATCAGACCTGAGAGAAGAAACAGAAAAGCAATACCTGTTTGCCAAATGCCTTTTATATGCAAGGAATTTATTAGAGAGACAAAAGGAAATGTCAGTAATTGTGACTAATATAAGTCATTATGCACAGCTGGTTTGACAGATTTCCAGAGGGAAAAGTTTTAGGAAATCGCCATATGGCTTTGGTTTGTGCTCATTTACTTAAGCCAGGTTGACTGAATTTGTTCTATGCAAACACTGGAGATAAATGGCGATGGATCAGTTTAAGATTAGTATAAACTCTGGGCACATTTCACAGGCTCACGGACCGACTGCTCATAGTGTTGACCGTAAAAAATGCATCCGCAAACTACATGAGAGGAAAACTGTGGTGCAAAGATTAGCTCTTGAAATTTTTTGGCTACTGTTAACTCATTCAATTAGCAATTGGCTCTGATTTCTAAGAAATGCAAGTATCTCATTCTGTTCTTTTTTATTATTATTATTCATTTGTTTTTATTGCACGACATACGCACAACAGTCTCCGACGCCACTGCCCTGCTGCTGTGTTTGGAGGCTCCAGGAGGTAACAGCACAGTCAGCGATCCTGAGTGACTCAGGATGCCTTCCCAACAGGGTCCACAGAAAGCATCGGCTTCAAACTGGACATGCACGCTCTGACCTGACAAGGGTGGGTGCTCAGGCCTGTCTGGATCCTGCACTCCTCACGTGTGCACGCAGCATGTCTGTGCGGGCTGTGGCGTGTTCTTGCACAGCTGTGCACCTGCAGTGCTGAGTGTGGAAGTAGCCCTAGTGCTTTGGATATAAATAAGGCCTTTACGTGAATGGCTGGTGCTGCGCTGGCTGCTATGACAAAGTACCACAGTCTGCATGGCTTACAAACTACAGAAGTGCATTTCTCACAGTTCTGGAGGCTGGAAGTCTAAGATCAAGGTGCTAGCAGATTTAGTGTCTGATGAGGGCTTCCTGGTTCATAGATGGCGTCTTCTCACTATGTCCTCACTTGATGAGGAGCAAGGGAGCTCTCCAGGGTCTCTTTTATAAGGGCACTAATCCCATTCATGTGGGCTCCTCCTTTATGGCCTAAGCATTTCCCAGAGGCTCCCACCTCCTAACACCATCACACTGGGGATTAAATGTCAACATACGAATTTTGGGGGACACAGTCAATCTATACCAATGTCACTAAGAATATATCTTAGAATTTGGTTTAATTTCACATTTAAAAAATGCCATTTGGTGACAATTTTACTCCTAGTACTCAAATATCCTATAGTTTGTATCTTCACTCTCAACACAAGACAGAATGTTGTTGCCCACACGATGGAGGTGTCAGGCTGCCCTGCCATTTGCTCCTCCATTGGTCAGTATGAACTACATGGCAGGTAGCAGAGGACATCTCTCATTTGCTGGTTGTTCCGTAGGGTGGTGAGCAGGCTCAGCTCTGTGTTCAGGGAAGCCTGTGGGCAGCCACATATTGTTAGCTGTGTGAGAGGTGCTCTGACCCATGGTTGACCAAGCATATCTCTACATGAAAGTGCCATGATATGGGAAGCTCTTACCATTCCATGTGAGATAGTAACACATTCACTTTTAGTAAGGATTCTCATATTAGTTAGCTGTCACGTTGGAATACAAAATGCAGCCCATTGGGGATTGGTCACAAATAGAATTACTACCATAGAACTGGAGGTGTGAGTAACGATGAGGCATTTTCCTCACAGCTTCTCTTTTTGGAAACCTCTCTGCTTAAATTGTATAATCCCTCACCTTTGAATCAAGCATCTTTCAAATAAGCTTGACATTAGCACTCTCACTTCTTGCAGACGTGGTTAGAGAAGTCTTCTCTTTTGAACAAACCCTGAGTAATAAGAGAAAAGCTAAACACGTGAAAATACAGTGAAATACTAGCCAATGCCAAGAAAAAGATCCAGAGGAGGGAGTCAGCTTGATGTCCTCTCTCCATATTAAAGTACAAGAGAAGACAGGGTAGAGCGGAGGTGTGAGCCAGGTCCCGCAGGGTGCATGGGCCAAAGAAAGGAATTGGGATTTTATTCTTAGCATATGTTAACCATGAAAGAACTTAACATCTGCTTAGAATCATCTGGTTCAGAATGCTGACAGCTGTGTAAATAATGTGGCCAAACGGAGAAACTGGCATAGATATTGTCGGTACTTTATATGTACTACATAATAATATGTTGGAGGAATGTATTTAAAATAAATTTTAAATGAGGGGCCAACAAGTTTTGCTAACATGAGATAAGGATGTGGAGAATGAGAAAGAGAAAAACTGGATTAACACTAGGTTTGAGGCTGAGGACCTGGGTGATTATCATTTTCACTCTTTGGATAGACGAGAAATGAGCACGCTCACAGATGGCGTAGGGGAGGGGCCGGGAGAATCAAGAATTCTGTTTAAATTAGGATCTTTAATATCCTAGGGCAGTGATGGCGAACCTTTTGAGCTTGGCATGTCAGCATTTTGAAAAACCCTAACTTAACTCTAGTGCCATGTCACATATAGAAAATTTTTTTATATTTGCAACCATAGTAAAACATTAACTCTGGTGCCGTGTCACATATAGAAATTTTTTGATATTTGCAACCATAGTAAAACAAAGACTTATATTTTTGATATTTATTTTATATATTTAAATGCAATTTAACAAAGAAAAATCAACCAAAAAAATGAGTTCGCGTGTCACCTCTGACACGCGTGTCATAGGTTCGCCATCACTGTAACCTAGGCGGTCATTTAACAACCAAAGGAGATTTTGAGTTGGCAGAAATAAGTAATAATGCTTGTCTGGAGAATGCAGATTTGTTCCAGTGCAGTTGGTATATTAGAGAATAATTGGGGTATAACAGGAATAACCAGATTTTAGGTTTTCTTCTGTACAATTTTGTCCACGAAGAGCAACATGTGAACACAGAAAACCATACCCAGCTGAACCCAACCACCCAGAAGGCACACAGCTCAGACTGCAGTGCCAGCAGCATGAGCTCACCCCCTACCTGGTGTCACCACTTCCATCTGAGAGGAAATGAGCCCCTGCCACCATCGCACCACAATGCAGGGGCTGCAACCCCTCGGGACACCCACTTCCAAAAACAGATGGTAGGTCGTTTTCAAAATAAAGCTCCTTATTTATGGCAGTAGTTATGTCTTCTCAACCAGTTATCCTGTGTAAAACTGCTAACATTTTATTAGTTTTCTAACTTTTTTATACATCACTGAGTATTGGGCTTCACCCCATTCCCTCATCTACCTGGCGGTTTGACTGCCTGACTTCCCACAGTGTGGTGATTTTTAGAACACATATGCTGTGTGAGAGCAGAGTTGATGGGGTGAGTGACTAGAGTTGAAGTGAAAGGCAGAGCTGGAGGCAGAACTGTGGGAGTGTTAGAGAATGGGTTAGAGCAAGGGATGTGGTCTCATAACTTCCTCACATACAATCTCAGGTTTATATTTCTCCTGTGCCAGTCCCTCCACTTGGAGCATCTTGAAGGCACAAACTCATCTTCATACCCCAATTTCCAGCAAAGAGTTGCTTGATAATTTTCAAACCCAGCTGACACCAGAACAATATATGCCAGTCTTCTAAATCTTAGTCACTAAGATTTGCCTGCAAGTTTGAGAAACCTCAGCTGAGTTATGTGCAGACATTAAGCTCATTAAAAAAATATATTTAAAAAATATATATTTTTACTGATTTCAGAGAGGGAGGGAGAGAAAGAGAGAGATAGAAACATCAATCATGAGAGAGAATCATTGATCAGCTGCCTCCTGCACACCTCACACTGGGGATAGAGCCCACAACCCAGGCATATGCCCTGACCTGGAATCCGAAATCGAATCACCTCCTGGTTCATAGGTCAACACTCAACCACTGAGCCACACCAGGTGGGCAAGCTCATTTTATTCTTAAAACATGGGTACAAATGCTGACTCTCCTCTCTCTTTCTCCAGCTCTCTCATTCTGTCTCATTTTGGAGGATTAGTGAATGCCTATCCTGTGAGGTTCTCCAGAACCTTTCCCACCTCCCCCTTCAACCCAGCAGGTGTGGTCCACTCACACCCCTCAGGGGCTGTAGCAATGGCTTAAGTTGAAGCTATTTCCCATGGCATCTACATGACCTACAGGAAACATGCTATGAACTAGTGTTTGTGTCCCCTGAAAACTCCCATGTTGAATCCTAGCCCCCAAGGTGATGGGTCGGAGTCGGGCATTTGGGAAGTAATGTAGTTATGAGAGTGGAGCCTTCATGATGGGATCAGTGTCCTTATAAGAGACCAAAGAGAGCCCCTCACCTCTCCCACCGTAAAGGCCACAGTGAGAAGATGCCTTCTAAAACCACAAAGAGGGACCTTAGCAGATACTGAATCTGCTGCCACCTTGTTCTTGGACTTCCAGTCCCCGGGGCTATAAGCAATGAATGTCTGTTTTTCTTAAGTTGTTCAGTCTGTAGTATTCTATTCTGACAGCCTGACTAGAATAAGACAAAATGTACTTATCTCTTCTACTTGAGTAGTCAGAATTCTGGCCCCATGCGCGTATTACTGACTTTGCCCCCAAGGCCCAAGAGTGCTAGCCTTTATGGCAGTTTGGGAGCTCTGCCCATTTAGAGGGTGGGATGGTTTGGGCAGGAGAAGTGAGGCAGAACAGACTGTGACTGCTTCAAAATTACATTCCCTCTCTAGTCATCTGGATATAAAAGGGGGGAGGGTGAGGGATTCACCCAGTTGGTTTTATTAAACTTCTCTCTTTTAGAAACCCAATAAAATGGCTGGCACACCAGTGAGAAATTTCATATCCTCAAAGATTTGGCTTTAGGGCTTTTGTTCTGGCTGTGGGCCAGAATCAGCAACAGCCACCTTACATCTTCTCGTCAAGCCAGTGAGCTGGGGAGCGAATGGGAAGGGTGTGTACAAGCCTCTCCTGGTAATCCTTAAAGACCCCCACCTACTTCCCTCCTAAGAAACTACCTTGTTCCCTTCATGGTCTCTTCTGCGTGGTTTCATAAAATATGCTGCTTTCTCTGAGTCATAAAATGGGCAAATGCCAACACAGAAATGCCACTGTTTTCTGCCTCATAATCCATTTTTAAGAGTGTGTAACATTGCTACCTTCAGTACCCTTAACACACTGGCCGACAGCACTTTATGGCTGGCAGTCAGGGAGACCCACCTGCCTCCGAACGCTTTAACAAATGGGCCTATTTGGCAGCCTTCCTGCTTTGGTACCTAAATTTCCATCCATTCACTTGAGGAAGGTTATTGTATTTCACATGCTGTTAAAAACCCAGAGTGTCAAAGTCATGCTTTATAGCATCACCCCAGGCAAATGTATCACTGTCAGAAGGCTTACTCCAATAAAACCTCTTTATGGGTGATAGATTTTATTTGTGAGTTTATGGCAAATATCTGAAACATCAGGTATTCATGTTGTAATCACCTTTTATGAGCCTTGGTTTTCTCCTCTGCTTGGAAAGCACATGCACACCTATGCCCAGGATTTAAAGGGCTGAGACTTGGACCAGAGTGCCCTGGGTAGCCTTGGGCATGTTGCTCAGTTTCTCTGGATTTCGTATTGTAAGCCACCCTTACACAGATGTGATGACCATTACTTAGGCATTAATTCTAATGTGCTCTGAAGATGTGAAAGTGCTCTGTGTGGCCATCATTTCAGAGCTTTATGAGTCTGGGTTCATTTTATTGGTTTTCACGGATTGCTTTATTTTTTTTTGTATTAAGACATTAACATTAGCCCCAAAAATGAGAACGTCTCTATTGCATCTTCCAGTTTCGAAGAGTAATGTTTCAGGTTGGCAGTGAAAACGGATGTGAAAGTGCGCCAGCATCTGCATTAGTGAGATTTGCTGCGCTTCTTTGTTCTCTAATACAGGGTGAGAACTCTACCCTGTACAGACAGGCTTGAAATATATTCCAGAAAAGTTTGTCCTAAGAAGTGCTGACTGATACGTATGATTGATGGCCATTAGGCTGGAGGGCCATTGGGCTGTTGAGGAATAGGCTCATTTCCGTGGGGACGCAGTGGAGGACCTTCTAGCCAACTGAGGAAGGGGTGTCCATGCTGTGTACTATCATTCAGTGCTGGGAAGAGGTTGGGCGTCAGAAAACAAACAGTTCAGTGAGCCATGGCTTTCCTTCCCTTTCTCTCTGGAAGTGCAGGTCAAGGCCAATGGACAGCCCACCAGACAGTCAGAAATGCGACTAGTCTCCCAAGGGAACACTAATAAGATGGGGACAGTAGGACAGTAGGTTCCCTCTGTGCACACACAGCATGGGGAGGGCTAGTGTGCAAGACAGAAATATTTCCGGAAAATGTCGAAGTGGTTCTGGAATCTGCTTCTACCCAGGCACCTGTTATATAACCTCAAGTAAATTTATAATTTTCACACTGACCATGTCCCCACCAGCTGAATTAAAAAAGTAGTCTCTTCTGACTGCCACATGAAAAAAAGAATGCACCAGCATTTCAAATTACCTGTTATTAAGTAGAGGCAGGTAGAAAGTTAATTTTGTAAAAGTTGAACCATCTAATGTAGTAAGTGGTAATTAAAAGGCATAGACATTGCCTGAAGGTAGGTTAATCATTAAATTAGATTTAGATGTGGCTCAAAATATGATATCCCAGGAAAAGAACATCACACTCTCATTCACTTTAATGACCTCTTCACTCAGCACAACCACTTTAGCAGCTAACAAGCTTTCTGATTCCATTCCAGAAAAAGCCTGCTTCCACCTACCCAATTATCCTCTCCATTCTGACCCATTCATTTCTGAATTTGATAATTAAGGTATATCTTTAAGTAGCCCAAACATGACAACCAAGACGAGTAATGATGACAAGTAACTGCTCTTCCATCGTGCACCTTCAAAGGTAAACCTCATTTGGTTGAACTCATTCCAACAGTAAAACTCAAATGAATTTTCAGCATTTAATCTGGAACCTGCAGCCACTATCATCATTGCTGAAGTTAACAGTGCTTCATATTCAGATGTGAGGTAATAAAGGTATCTGGTGATGGGCTCAGGATAGGGATAACATATCTACAAAAATGAAAATTTATCTCAGCTATATAATTCCCTTAACATGTTGACCATGCATTAGGAATTAAATAACACTTTTAAAGGCCTAAAACATGTTCATTGTATTTTGCCTCTACCTTTTTTCTTGCTGATGTTATAACAATTAAGCAATCATGCTTATTTTGTAAGTTTTTACTCTATATATGAATTCCACTCAGTGAAATGGACATGTTGACACTATCAACCAATTAATTTCTTAAGACCTATTATTTGTCTTCAACATGTTAAATAAATGTATTTAAGCCATGATTGTAGCTTACCAGAAGTTCTACAATATATTTTAGGAAATGGAAGTCATCCCATCCGCCTATATAATAAAGAGGTAATATGCAAATTAACCCTCACACCCTCTGAAGATGGCTGCCTATGACCAGGCCGGCAGGGGGATTGGTGAGGAATGACCAAATGACTAAACAGCAGGCTGCATGGAGCGACCAGGCCAGCAAGGGGGTTAGTGAGTAATGACCAAATGACTAAACCAGCAGGCTGCATGGGGTGACCACGCTGGCAGGAGGGCAGTGAGGGGTGACCAGGCTGGCAGCGGGGGGGGGGCATTTGGCAATGATTAGGCTGGCAGGGGGGGCCATGAGAGGCGATTGGGCCAGCAGAGGATGGCAGTAAGGGGTGACCAGGCTGGCAGGGAGGGGGCAGTTGGGGACGAGCTGGCTGGCAGGGGAGGCAGTTGGGAAAACCAGGTTGGCAGGGGGGGCAGTAAGAGTTGACCAGGCTGGTGGGGGGACAGTTAGGGGTGACCAGGCTGGCAGGGAAGGGACAGTTGGGGGCAACCTGGCCAGCAGCAGGAGGCCATTAGGGGTGATCAGGCCAGCATGCAGAGGCAATGAGGGGCAATCAGGCTGGTGGGGGGGCGGGGGCAGTTAGAGGAAACCAGGCAGGCAGGCAGGCAGTGGTCCAGGATTGTCAGAGGGATGTACGACTGCTGGATTAGGCCTAAGGGATCGGGCCTAAACCAGCCCTCGGACATTCCCCGAGGGATTGGAGAGGGTGCAGGCTGGGCTTAGGGGACCCCCTCCCAGGGGTAGAATACATTGAATGGATTTGACAAATGAATAAATGTTCTAAAAACTAGAACATAGAACTTGAATTTTCATTAATAGGATGATAGTGCTATTTCAAAGAATCAAAGAAAGCAAGTATATGCTCTTTCCCAGACATATCAAAAGGGACCTTTGCATACCTATTCTGAGCATATCTGAAATGATCAGAGTGAATAAAAGCAGTCACATGAGTTAAGATACTAGAAACACTTACAGCCTGTAGCCAGGCACACAAAGAGAGTTAGGAAAGTGCATGGTCAGAACATTCACAACCTGCCATCAAGGTATTAATTTGTCAAGCCAGTATGGATGTCTACCCTACATATGACACTATTGATTAATAATAAGTGGATACCAATATGTATACTGGCAACTGAGGTATACAAATAAAACAAAGCATTGATTGTGTTATCCAGACCACTGTCAAGTGGAAATAAATGTAATAAAATCCAAAGCATGATAAGTAAGGAATGAATGAGCTAAAGCAAACCCACCACAGATAACCACAGGAGCTCTCGAGAGATGCTCTAAAGTCCTCAGGATCCTCAGTAAGAGGCAAGGACTACCTAGGTCCTTGACAGTTTTCCAATGAAATAAAGGTACTTCCAGCTCAAATGAATCACCCTTAAGTAGAAGTGTTCCACTCCTGAGTAGATCTCTTGATAGTTTCTTACTGCAAAATTAAAATGTAACCTCTTAGCTATATAACAGCCTCCAATTTGACTCCAAGCTTCTTTTCCACCCATTTGCTCTTCTACATCCTGTCTCATTCACAGTATATTTCAGAGGCGTAAGTATAATGGTTGACTTTTCACAAATATGCCCTGTATCTTCAGCCTTTGTGCCTTTAAA
>NW_005361351.1:1903442-1908061 GCF_000412655.1 Myotis brandtii
GGGAAAGAGAGATAGAAACATCAATGATGAGAAAGAATCAGTGAGTAGCTGCCTTCTGCATGCCCCCTGCTGGGGATTGAGCTCAAAACCAGGGCATGTGCTTGACCTGGAATAGAACTGTGACCTTCTGGTTCATAGGTCGATGCTCAAGCACTGAGTCACACCAGCCAGGCCAGCCTTTGTGCCTTTGCATAAAGTCTTTTGCCTTGGAACTGTGTTTCCTCACTGCATACAACTGCCCCAGTCCTGTGCTTCCTTCTAGATACATATGGTTTTCATCTTCCCTCCACTCAAGGATTTTTTTCCCTAAGTAGGTAGACAGAAGAAATGCCTTCGTTCCCCATACTTTTACCAAAATTGCTTCCTATCATCATGCACTTACCACAGTGAACTTGATTTATAATTATTTAAATCTAATTAGAATCAAATGATGATCTTCTAGAAAAATTGAGTTGTTTTTATAACTTTGCAATACCTATTGGAATGTTTTGTGTAGACGTATTCTTCAAAGTAGTTCCCAAATTAGATTGAATAGTTTTGGCTTGAGATGGCTTGTTTCTACAGTGGAACCTTAAGACTTGACTCACTTCAGGAACATCTTCACATAACACTATAAAGGAAAGCATTAACTTCATATGAGCATGACATAAAGACTTTTGAAAGTCATCACAAAATAAATGTACTTGAAGATACTCAGAGTCAAAATTCCAGTGCAGATATACCCACTACTGACTTACCTCTACCTACTTTGCCCCCAAGTTCTCTTCCAGGCAACTTTTTTCATTTCTTCCAAATAACCACGGGAGGAGGGCACCCTCGCAGTAAAAGACACCCTTCTCCTGCTTGCTTAAGGAAGTCGGTGACTATTTATAATCAATTCCTTGGACCATCCAGAGTTAGAAGCAAGGTTTAGTTGATCAAGCAACTCACAATGATGTTGCAAGGATTCAATATAAACAGGGGAAACAGTATGATAAACAAGAATGAGTTCCTTTAACAGAAGTCAGTGTCTATATGTACAGGCCCATTAATGAATGCCCAATTTCAGAAGTGAAGTAAGATACAGAAGGAAAAAAATCCCACCTGAAAGAATACTTTTGATACCACTAGAGTCCATGCAATAAGGAAATAAGGAATTCTACTTTGCTGGGCTATGATTGAACCAAAACATTGTTTTCTAAAAGGTTAGTTTTTAAATAACTGAACTAACATAGCAGGTGTGGTTTGGAATTTAGGACTATTGATGATTAAACTCAATCCTCTCAAGTGCATTCTAGTGTTAAATGTGGAAAATCTAGTTTTAAACTGGAAGTTGAACCCACGGTTTGCTAAACAAATTCTCATTTGCTGGGTGACATTTCACTGTCTAAATTGCTGATAGTTGACTATTTTGCATCTCAGAAGTCCCTTTGCATTGCTTCTGAAATCTCTGAGAGTATCTCACTGTCTATTTGTTTTCATCTTTTGTTTGATCCTTTCAGTATCACATTGGCTCTCGAGGGCATGCCCAGATCACATCTGCTAACAGGAATTTGGTTAAATGGAACTATAATCTCCTGAAAGCAAATACTGGAAACATGCCATTGTAACCAGACATTTTTGGTTTCCTCTGACTTAGCAGAGACGCATTTTCATCTCCAGCCACATGCTGTGTCTCTTAAACGAAGAGATGCACATGGTGCTGGGGGCCAGGGGTGCAGTGGAGACGGGGACAGCATGTGGCCACCATGGAGAGAGCTTCAAAGTTTATTTGTGCAGCTTTCTAGAGTTAGAGTCCTATGGTGTCACCATGAAAGACGAAATTCTATTCTCTCCATTAAAAAAAGAAAGAGAGAACTAAAATTCAAGGTCTATTTTTAAAGGAAATGTTGACAGCAAAGCGAGACCAGCAGGTGAGCATCAGGGTGCATTGGAACTGGGAAAGATCCTGGGGTGGGAGGGGGAATTCCCCAGAGATATGTCATAAACAAATGCCCTTCTGTTTGCTGAGATATTCAGATGCTGGGAGCTTAAAGAGTTTCCAATTTTTTTTTCTTTGCTCAAAGCCTTATCAGAAATTAAGCAAGAACAACTAAGGAGAAATTCAATCCTGTTTTTCTCAAGAGTCAAACATTCCGTTCTTTTGGGCTTGAAGCCATGCTCTCTCCTGAAAGTACCGTTAAAGGGTTGTAGTTATACACACATGCACATTTTCTAAACCAGCAAACAGCAATGGAGAGTCCATCTTCCCTCACTGGGGATGAAGGAAGTTGGGATTCAGAGTGGTTTGGTTGTAGAATTATTACTTCTTTCCAGCAGTATTGGGTTGAGAAGTGAGGAACTATTAGGAAAGATAAATAAATGAGTCTTTTTAGGGATTAGTCTGTGTGGTATTTGGCCTTACCAGTATTTTGGCCTCTTTATAAACAGTATAACTGCGGTGTAGCTTTTGCCAGAGAATACAGTCCAAATTTAATAAAGCACAGCTTTTTTTTGGCTAAGTGGAGACAAACACTTTATTTTTTTTAAGAGGTCAGTGTGAGTATCATCCATTGATTGTGGATTAAGGTAAGAGCTTGAAAGTTCTAGCCTGTTCATGAATTGATTAGTCTGCAAAACAAAGCAAAAGAAAATGTCTATATCCAGCCAACTCCCTAAATTACTGAGACTGGGCTCAAACCTGGATTGCGGGCTTAATCCCCAGTAAGGGCGTGCAGGAAGCAACCGATCAATGATGCTCTCTCATCATTGATGTTTCTGTCTCTCTCTCCCTCTCCTTTCTTCTCTGAAATAAATAAAAATACATATTTTTTTAAAGTGTAAAGAAAAAAATTTGAATCATTAAAATACTATTGAAGTAATTTAATATGAACATAAGGGTGGGTTTTAGGGATCAATAAAAATCTCAGAAACAAAATATAAATGACTCAAAATGTAAAAACTCTCTAAACAAAATTATTAAAGAAATGTCCAAGGTGATTCTGTAATATCCTTAACCTGCAAAAGCTTTTTAGCTTCATTAAAGCTTCTTACATCCCACTTGAGAAATTATTTGTTCAACGTGTCTGGAAAATATAACCGTGTAGCTTTTATAAATTCAGGAAAATTCAAAACAGAAGTTGAAAAAAATATTAGAAGCAACTGAATTTCTTTAAGTGGCATCACTTAAAACAAAATTAATTATGAGTTCATCAGACAAGGATCTTGTAGTGAGTGAGTTTTCTACCATTATTAAACTTAGACAATGCTTCATTGCTGAGCACCGGGATAGTCTTCTCACCGACACTCCCAGGATCTGGAATTGTTTTCTCAGAATAACAGGAAAGGGAGGAGAGTTAAGCTGAAAATATCATCTGGTTCTAATTCAACATTCCTAATAAACGTATGCACCACATCAAAAAAAAAAATGAAAAAGAAAAGAAAAGAATGAAAGAAAGCCAAATTTAAATGTTACTAATTTGAGGAACAAACGGAATGACTGTTAACGCTAACAACATGGCCTTCTCATCTTCACAGACTTCCAGTGTGATGTGTCTGGCTAAGGTGGCAATCTGGGGGAGATGAGACTGTTTTCAAATTAAACATTCCAGTTCATCAGAGAATACATTATCCCTAAGATCTTGTCACACTTACATCAAACCTTGAATAAAGTGTTTCAACATTGGGCATCCAACGTGGGGTTCTGAGCACCCCATGAATTCCCATTTTAACAGGCCTTCATTGGAAGCTGTTTGTGGATGTGCCCTCACCATGGCCATTGTGCTCCCATCCAGGGACTCTCCGTCTAAAGTCTGTCTTTACACTCGAGTTCTGGGCTGCCTTGTACCTGAGTTGTTTCCTAATTTTTCTGGGGTTGGGAGGAAAATTAGATTAGCGCAGAAACTTAACAGAAGATTAAACTAATGCTTTGCTCCTACTCTCTTGGACATTTGGTTTTATGCAGAACTCCACCAGGCACACAGTGAAGGGAGAGTTGTGTTTCTACATTGCAATTTGTATGTTTTTAAGCCTAGCCTAATCATTACTGTGTTTTCAGTAGGTGTGTGGGATTTCAAAGGAAATGCATTTCAGCATTACATACAGATTACATCTCTGCAGCTATGTGTCATATAGATTTTTATACAAGTATTTCTGGTGAATCCTCAATGGTTTGTATAGAAACAGAGAAAACAATCAAGATTTAAAGTAAGCAAGAAAGCAAAAAAGGAAGATTTCAAATAAAAAATAAAAACTCCTAAACTAAACTTGAGTTTCTTAGCACAACGGCATTGAATTTATTTAGATTCTGCATCTGAATTGGCAAAGTAAAGTGATGGAAGTAGTAAATGGACTTGAAGTTCTTCGTGAATTAAGAGTAAATTATGCCCATAGAAATACAAAGGATTATGAAAAAATACTATAAACAGCTCTATTCCGACAAAATGGATAACCTAGAGGAAATGGACATATTCTTAGAAAAATAGCTCCCAAACCTCAATTAGGAAGAATAATAAAACCTGAATAGGCTGATAACTACCAAAGAAATTGAAGCAGCAATCAAAAATCTTCTAGCAAACAAAAGCCCTGGTCTGGATGGCTTCACAGGGGAGTTCTACCAAGCATTCAAAGAAGAACTAAAACCTATCCTCCTCAGACTATTC
>NW_005361351.1:1910058-1949812 GCF_000412655.1 Myotis brandtii
ATATGCAACAGCATGGATGGAACTGGAGAGCATTATGCTAAGCAAAATAAGCCAATCAGAGAAAGATAAATATCACATGATCTCACTCATATGTGGGATATAATGATCAACATAATTTGATGAACAAGAATAGATCCAGAGACAAATGGTGGGGGAGGGGGGTGGTTAGAGAGCAAGCAAAGGACTCGTATGCATGCATATTAGCATAATCAATGGACACAGACACTGGGGTGGTGGGGGCTTGCCCGGGGTTGGAATGGCTTGGGGCTGGGGGTGTCAAGCAGGGAAAAAGGAGACATATGTAAAATTTTAGACAATAAATAAAGATTTAGAGAATAAATAAGATTTGGAAACAGCTTAAGTGCCCATCAGCAGATGAGTGGATTAAAAAACTGTGTTACATCTACACAATGGAATACTACACCTACTACACGCTATAACAAAGAAGAACTCCTACCATTTGCAACAGCATGGATGGAGCTGGAGACCATTATGCTAAGCAAAATAAGTTAGTCAGAGAAAGATAAAGCTCACATGATCTCACTCATTTGTGGCATATAATGAACAACATAAACTGATGAACAAAAACAGATCCAGAGACAGAGAACATTGATCAGATGCTCAAACCTCAGAGGGAAGATAGGGGAGGGTGGGGTAAGTGGGATAGATCAACCTAAGGACTTGTATGCATGCATATACTATACTAGTAAGTAAACCTAACCAATGGACACAGACACCAGGGGGGTGAGAGCATGAGTGGGTCATGGGGGGCCATTGGGGGAGGGGATGAGGACACACATGTAATACCTTAATCAATAAAGAAAAAATAAAAATAATAATAAAAAAATAAAAAGAAAAAAACAGTAAAAAAAGAGTAAATTATGCTTTTAGTTATAAATGGAAAATGAATATTTAGATTCTATTTTTTTTAAAGCATACATGTATGTGAAAGGGCAAAGGCAATCATGAACAGAACCTAGTCCAGATTGGCATTCTGGGGGGTCAAGTTCATTTGATGTCACTGCCTATACAATGGTATTGGGAAGGCTCAGTTCTAACATTGGTCATCACCGATAACATTCCAAATGCCATTTTCTAGGGCATAGTGTCCCAAACATAGCTACATCCATGAAGACCCTGACACAGCAGAGTACAATTAAAACTAGAGCTAGTAGGTCTTTTCCATTGCCAGCATGTTGAGTTTTACTAATTTAAGATAATTTTTTTCTGATTGTAAGAGTAATAGAATTATTGTAGAAAAAAATGTGGAAAAAAGGAAATTAGTGTAAAGATAAAAGTAAAAGTTGCCCATTTTATTTTACCAAGGGGAAAACTACTGTTCATATTCAGATAATTTTTCCAATTTTTATATCTATTTCTAAAAAGATGCAGCTGTAGCCTAACTGGTGTGGCTTAGGGGTTGAGCATCAACTCATGAATCAGGAGATCACCGTTTCATTTCTGGTCAGGGCACATGTCTGGGTTGGGGGCTCGATCTCGTGTGCAGGAGGCAACTGATCAATGATTCTCTCTCATCATTGATGTTTCTATCTCTCTCTCCCTCTCCCTTCCTCTCTGAAATCATTAAAAATATATTAAAAATAAAAACATGCACCTATATGCATGGATAAATTTTAAAGAAAATTCTATCTATGCTGTGTCACAGTTTGGTTTTCTACAATATTTTTGTTCTGACTTAATACTATATCATCAATTTTCCATGTTATTTTCCTTAAACACCATGGCTATATGATATACCATCATTTGATTATTATTGCATTATAAATTCCTTCATAAATCCACTTTTGACATATCTACAGTTTTTATTTTTATCAGTATAAATTGTACTACAATGAAAATCCTTTTTAAATATACATATAGACATAAAAATAGGTATAGGTACAGTTAGATACATATATAGATGATAGATAGATAGATAATAGATAATAGATAGATAGATGATAGATAGATAGATGATAGATAGATAATAGATAATAGATGATAGATAGATAGATGATATAGATATAGATATAGTTGCAGTAAATATGAAAAAGAGAAGTTGGTAAAAAATGAGCTAGGAGGAAGGTATAACAAGTTAATATAATTTAAATAGTGTGCATATTTGCAGTTTGATTATAAATAAAAAATAGCTGAAAGAAGACTGAGAATTAAGAAAAAAACACAGTTAATTTCCTGATTTTGCTCTGGCTCTACTCTTGAGTTATTTAAGTCCCATTTGTTACCTAGGTGGCCATGATAGCACAGGTTAGCTTTTTGTATGACTGTTGCTTTTTATAAAGTTTTTTTAAAACAATTTATTGGAAATTTTATTTTTTTAATTGATTTTGGAAAGAGGGAGAGAGTGAGAGAGAAACATCAGTGTGAGGGAGAATTCAAATGATTGCATCCCACATGCACTCTGACAGGGGATTGAACCTGGGTATGTGCCCTGACTGGGAATTAAACCTGCCAGGATGATACTCTAACCAACTGAGCCACATGGGCCAGGGCTGTATGACTGCTTTTTGATGATAAGATGAAATATCAGTGATCATGCTTCAGATATTAATGCAGGGGCTAGAAGTCACCTACACATGCTTATAAAATAAGGAAGAGGCAAAATATTAGTACAGTGTTGATTTTTTTCCCTTATCACATAACTGACATAAAATAGGTGTCACTTCTGAACACACTTCAACTTTCTTCAAGAAAAATTGTACATTAATTCCCCAATGTTAAGACTCTTATTTCTATTGTCATCATTGTATGTTGCTTCACATTTAGTTTTTTCAGGATGAATTTACTTTTTTTTCTTTTTAAATTATATTTAAATTTACACAAAGCATTGCATACTTCTGAATCAAGATTGACTCTATTTACATTTCAAATTGTATAATGCAGAATGTATTGTGTACATTTAGCATAAAACATGAGGAAACTATAGATTTTTATCTTCTGTATCCCACAAAAATGTTTTTACAACACAAACAATGTCATCTCCAGTAGCATTTCTTGTATAAAATACTAAACCTGGCAATGTTTTACACACATTTCTGGAATTTATTTCATATTTTTGTAAAATATGGCTCAATGCCATATTTCATTTTTTCTTTCCAAAATTTAAATGATACATTATTGTATTCTAAAACAAACCACACATTTTCATCAATAAAGTAGTATTCATCTCCTAAATATTTGAATTTTACTTAATTAAAATCACTAAATTATTATTTTACTGTAAGTTTTAAAAATCTAGGAACAATAATTTTTAACCTCAAAAAGGCATTGCATAGAGATTTTCTAATTTTCTTTTTAAACCAGCCCCAGGTGGGTGGCTCAGTTGATTGGAACATCATCCAAAAGGTTGTGTGTTTGATTCCGAGTCAGGGCACATACCTAGGTTGAGGGATTAATCCAGGTATGGGACCTTCCTCTTCTCTCTCTCTCTCTCTCTCTCTCTCTCTCTCTCTCTCTCCTTCCTACATTCATTTTTTTTTTAAAAAAAAACATATCCTCAGGTGAGGATTAAAAAAATTTTAATGTATGTTACATATTTGACAGCAATTCATAAAGCCAGTGAATTTTTGGAAAGTGCTCTTACAATTGTGTAAGATGTTCCCTGTGGCAGTCAGACACGGCAGGCATGGAATCCTGGCAGCAAACGTCTGCACAGTCCACATGAAGTGATGAATATCCCTTACTTGCATTAGTGCCGGTTCCACTGCATTGCTGCAGAGAATGATAATAGAATGAATTCCTCTTGTATGTTTTTCCTGCATAAAGCATTATATTTGTCCTATAACATTAAACAAGTGAGGGAGATCAAACAGGATTAAATAAGGGTGGCTTTAGAAATGGTGTCTTCAAAGCAAAGTGTAGTACTGTGACATCTTTTTAAAAAATTCCCTTATTTCAAGCTCAGCTCTGCTTAGTGCCTCAGGATGGAGACATTTGG
The DNA here is from genome assembly GCF_000412655.1 of Myotis brandtii. NCBI lineage: Eukaryota > Metazoa > Chordata > Mammalia > Chiroptera > Vespertilionidae > Myotis > Myotis brandtii. The sequence goes on from NW_005361351.1 coordinate 1,914,014, forward strand.
CTTTAAATGTCATACACACACACACACACACACACACACACACACACACACACACACATATATATATATGCCTAAAGGACTGTTTGACCATTTGACCATTCAACCAGTACCTATGACCCACACTGACCACCAGGGGACAGATGCTCAAGCACAAGCATGGAAACATGAAACAGACTGATGAATCTCAGAGGGAAGGGGAGAGGGGGGAGGGAGGGAAGATATTAACCAAAGATCTTATATGCATTCTAGAAGCCCCGTGCACAGTTCATGCACTGGTGGGGTCCCTCAGCCTTGCCTGCGGGGATTGGGCCGAAACCAGCAGTCCAACATCCCCCGAGGGGTCCTGGATTGAGAGAGTGCACAGGCCAGGCCAAGGGACCCCACCGGTGCACAAATCCATTCACTGGGCCTCTAGTGTGGAATAATTTGCCATAGAGCGGGGGCAAATTCTCCCTAAGAAAGAAAACAACATACCTACAGAGACAAGAATTACCACACAGTTAATATGCAATAATCCTGCAGGTGTCTTTTTTAAGAGATTAATTGTACTTGCCCAATATTGCTGAAGTGTGCCTGTAACCACTTGGCACTGGGCTTGCTTTCGCTCCAACATGGATTAGCCTTATCCTTAAAGGGGTTCATTCCATCTGCCAGCCATGCCCCGGACCACAGTGCAGGTGGGTGAGCTGAACACTATGTGGCTCTACGTGACAGGATGCCCCACACTAGGCTCAGTTGGTTCCAGTGACACTCAGGGGCATGCACACACAGGCACACACACATATAGATGCTCACACATACATGACACGTACATGCACACACACACACACACAAACACACAGACTAAAAATTCCTTTTATTCCACTGACTTCCAGATTATGACAGACAGTTCTTTTATTTTTTTTCCACCCTTCCTCAAAATATTTTTAATAGGAAATACATGCTGCATCTTTTTTTTAAGTTTCTTTTTTCAAAATTTTAGTTCCCCATAGACTTTAATCTGGTGATTTTTCAGAAACAAATACATTAGCCACCGTGCATCTCTGCCTGCCAGTTGCTCTCAGAATGCTTCATCTGGACACCAGAGAAGTGGCTAAGCCAGGAATGTGCCCCTCCTGTTAGAGAGAGGACTCTGTGCTCCTGGCACTGGTGTGATGCTGAAGCTCTTGCAAACATGTGGGAAGGCACATGAAAATGCACTGATGCTCCTATTTCAACAGGGCTTCTTTGAATGACAATCAGACTATAGCATCCAATTGGCTGCATGCTGGTCTCATTTCCCTTTTACTTTGAGATTTCTGCTTCTGGATCTTCAAAATGACAATGAGGACTCTGTGTTCTCAGACCCAGCCTTCAACCTCAATGTTGCCTTTTCATTTTCCTGTTCCATGTCACCCTCCGTCATTCCTGCTGGACTTGAATCCAAGTGGACATTTATTTCTGATACCCAAGCCATGTCTGCAACCACAGAGGATGCTGATCAGAGGCCAGCTGGAGCAGCTGTCACTTGGTCCATTCAAGCGTCCTCATTCCCCATCCTTCCCTCTGTGAATGGTGCGTTGAACTCAAGCCCATATTGAGATCCAGGGAGTGATCATGGTTGTCCTTCTAAACTGGACCTTTCGGATGGCCTGAGAAGCTTCAAGGCAGTGGTTCTCAATCCCAGTAGCACAGAGGAACCCCACCATCCAAGGCCATGCTGAGAATGAGGACAGAACAAATGCCTATCTCGCCCTTACCATCAACACAGATGCACTGGTTGGAGTCCCACACATCTGGATTTGAAATTTTGCTCTGCCACATCAGAGCATTGTCACTTTGGTCACTATATGATTTTCTCTATGACAATGGTTTTTCCTCCTTGAAAATGGGGCTACTGACCTCATGAGATGAAAAAGAAGCTTTAAAAATATCCAAAATGAGATGAAATGTAAAATGTAAAAAATCCAAAATGAGGAAGAATGGACAGGAGGACATATTTTAAAAAGACTATTGTATGTACAGAGAATTTTGCAATCTGACTTCAGGGCTGCTTGAACCTAGAAAAATATTGGCAGGAAGGCTTAAGTGCAGTGAACATGAGGCCTGTCGTAAAGGTTAAAGGAACAAACAAACTTTATTTTACAAGGTTGTTGGCAAGCTCACTTTGGGGAAGATGTGTGAGGGTGACACGTGACACAAGCAAAAGTGTTCCTGTTAGGATGGGTGGGTCAGGGTGCCTACTTTTTAGGTTGAAATAAGCATAGGCTCTTTATGATTGATGGCTTATGTTAAGAGCCTCCAGATGTGCCAGAAAACCACAGAGGACTCTTCATTTATGTGAGACTTGCCACACACTGGATGTTTTCCTAACTTTCAAGGAGTAACTATGATGTTGATCTCCGATAAAACTCTATAACAGTTTATTAGGGCACATAAAACAATTTATTGGAGTTTATAAAAAAAACACAGCAGATTTTGCTAAAAACACATGCCAAGCTGTAGTTACTTTTGGATAACAGTGCTAGAAACACAACAGTAATTGCTAAGAATATTGTGTTTGGACTTTGTTTTGGTGCTTAGCTAAGAGACTGTGGCCGTGGCTCCTTGTCCCATTCCATTGTGTGGATTGACCCTGAAAATGGACTCCAGACACAGAGTCCTCCCTCTCCCCATGCTGAAAATCATTGCCAAATAACGGCAGGGGCTGGTGGGAATGGGGGAGGAGAGGGCTCTGTTACAGTGAGATGAATGTGCATGATTTGAGGCTGACACCAAAGTTGGGAGGCCACCTTCTGTCACAGTGCCCCAATGTGGTGCCTGGGACAGTCGGCTGGAGTTTCTAGGATGGCAATGACCAGGCAAGCTCAGTTTAGCCCTCTAGAAGAAAGTCTTTAAAGAAAGAGGGAGCAGACACACTTTAGGAAGCTGATGAAAGGCAGGCCCCCACTGAACATGGCAATATGGCTACTACTGGAAAATTTGGAAAGAACCAGTCCAGGGAGGGCTGCAGGGAGATGCCACTGCCTGGATTTGAGAGACTCTCAGGGAATAATGGTGGATGAGCACAGACTTTTACTTCTTCCTCATCTGAAACAAATGACTCTAAAGGGATTTTTATTAGATACAAATCCATAATGAAAAGGATAATGTGAAAGGCAAAGGTAGCATCACAATCTCAGGAGCTTCAGAGAAAATGGGTGGTGGTAACTCTGATCCCAAGAAAAAAGAATCTAAATCCGGCAGCAAGAATATTATTCAGCTAGTTATTTATTTAACTACTAGGGGCCCAGTGCACGAATTCATGCACCTTGAAAGGAACTGTGGGCCATGAGGCTGTGGTGGGCACAGAGGCTGGTCTCGGCCTATCCTCCATGCCCCTGCCTGGCCCATCCCCCCATGGCCCCTGGTCTCCTGTGTGCCTGCAGCCCCACTCCGTTGCCGCTGCTCCCACACAGTGACAGCACTGGCCCCGCTCACACCCACTGACAGCACGGAGCAATTGGAGCTGGCACCAGCAGAGGATGTGAGCGGGGGCCAGTGTTGTCAGCAGGTGCAAGTGGCAGCTGCTGCCCCAATCATCCCTGAGGAGCATGGGGAGATGGAGAAACCCTCGGGGCGATCGGGACCGGCAGCCACTGCTAGCACCCACTGCTGGTGCCAAGTGATCAGACCAGCACTGGACGTCGGCAGTGAGTGGTGGCTCCAGCGCCAGTTGTTCAGTTGTTCCGAGGTTCAGTCTATTTTCATATTAGGGTTTTATATATATAGATGGTCAGACAAGAGAAATTATCAGATAGCTGAGAAAAGTCTCTAATGTGAAAATAATAGAGACCTAAACAAACTGCAAAAAGTGAAAAAATTTTAAAAATCAACAACAAACAAAAAAGACACTTGGAAGAAAAAAAGATTACTCAGGGAGAGAAAAAATTCCAAACATGTGAGCAAACATAAACAAATCATTTGTAATTTCAGAGATTAAAGAAAAATTTACCTCTATAAAGCAATAACATGTAATATGTGTATCTATATATTACATGTATGTGAGATATTCAGAGACCAAAAAAGAGCACTTAGAAATTACAAACATGATACAAAATAATTAATCAAGAAGTTATATTGAGGAAATCCACCAAAAAGAACAAGTAAACTGAAGAAAAGGACGAGATGAGAAAGCAATTTAGAAAAAATAAAAACAATTTAAAGTGCCCAAACTTATAAGAATACTAGACAAAAGAGAAACTGCAGAGTAGGAAAATATCAAAGGAATACTTTCATAATATTTTTGAGAACAGAAGGATTTCTAGACCAAAAGGACCCAGTGAAAGCCTGCAATGAGAGATGAAAACACATTTAGGCCAAAGAATTCTGTTGTGAGACTTCAGCAAAGACAGGATGCACCAAACTTCAAGGAAAAAAGCACAAACTAAAAACAGATCATATACAGATCAAAGACCAAAATGACTTTGGACTTTTAAACAACAGCTCTGAAAGCTACAAAACAATGGATACATTCCTTCATAACCCTAAAAACAAAACAAAGAAACAACAACAAAAAACATTTCTAAGATGGATCCTATACTCAACTATTAATTGTGAATGCCAAGAAGTCTCAAAAAATTTGATTTTCCAGGCATTTGTTGGTTGGTGGTGCTTAGAGAACCTACTCTATCCAAAAGATGTGTCAACAAGGAAAGAGGCAGCTATGGAAACTAGAAAACATGATCCACCCCAGGAGAAAAATGAAGGAAATCTCTAAGTGTGATGCTGAAGGGGGATCCCAGAATGGGGCTGTGGACCAGGTCTAGGGACTCCCTGTCCAGACTGAGTGGACCCAGCGGATCTCAGAAAGGGTCACCCAAGGGGCAGAGTTGACAACCTGAATACACGGAGACAAGTACAGCCTTGGAGAAAGGTTTGAAATGGATCGATAATGAGATTTTAGAAAACTAAGTAATATAGGACCACACCAATCACAGAACAGTCATGAACTATAGGGGGAATGGAAGACAGTGAGAAAATTGAGGGAACAGGTATAAACAGAATTTTGAGGTCTTTCTGAGAAGGGGAGCAAAGAAAGGGAATAAGACCTGGGGATATAGGTCAAGAGAGATTTGGGGGTTGTTTGACTTTCTTTGGTTTTGTTTGAAAAACACTGAGTGTTGGTTCCTGTGTGTAAGTATGGTTTCTGCTAGTGGTGAGGTTGGCATTTCAAGAGAGATCAGTCACTGGAGCAATGAGCTCCTTGAGAAGCCAGGAGGGATGAGATCTGGGGGACCAGAGAGGAGATCTCCTTGTCAGGGAGGGGCTCTCACGTGAGTTTAATAGCAGGAAAACAGGTGAACAGGAGTGAACGTGCACTTCAATTTAGGCAGTGAGGGGAGGATAAAGATAGAGTGTTGTTGTTTTTTGTGGGGTTTTTTGTTTGTTTGTTTTTTGACAATTGAACAATGAGGTGTTGCCATCAGTTCTTTTCTCCATGGGTCATTTAAATTTACAATACCCTGAGTTGTGAGAATAAGAATTGCCTCCATTTTAGAAAAGAAGAAATCGAGGCTCCTAAAAGTTATGTAACTTTCCTAAAGTCAGAACCAGTAAGAGAAAGACCATGGAATGCAGATCAAGATGGTTCTGATTGCAATGGCCTTCTCTTGAGGACTCCACAGTAACGCTTCTCCTAGAAAGAGCTTACCCTCATGTAGCTCATGGCCCTGGGGGAGATGGGCATGCGGAAGGCTACTCCAATGACAGCATTCTCTAGTTGCTATGAGGCAGCAACACATAAAGGTAATAGGGTCACATCGCACTGTTCTCTCCACCATCCAAGCCAGGACCAACATGGAAGGAGACCAGGAGCGCTATTTTTAGTAGAATGAGATTTCTAAAAGCTGTCACATGATGGAGGTCCTTTAAAAATCCTGCTTCTTGTCTGTACAAGTCATTCTGTCAGAATGCGGTGGTCAAAAATTGGCAACAGGACTTGATGAAACCCAGGGAAGACATAGCAATGCATTTGAAGTATCTGCACAACATACCCAGCAGGGCAATTACCTTTTTGGAAATAATGCCATAAATATTATGATGTTTGACTGATTTTACTGAGGAGACATATAGAGAAAAAAATGTTAAATGTTTTAACTTCTGAAAAAGACTTTGGCACTTGTAGAACTATTTCCAGGGAGGGCAAAGCAGGTTCAGCACTCCCTGAGACATACCTAAATAAGGAATATGCAAAACTGACTTTCTGCAGAACTGGGGTGAATAAGTGAATGTGTGAGTCAAGCTGAAAGAATCCCAAAAGATAGACAATCACAGGACAGGATGTTGTTTTCAAATCTTTGGAGTAGAAGAGAGGGTGTGTTCTTAAAATCAATTTTTGAGATAATGTGCAAGCATATTCTATATTTCACTACTAATAATATCATAGTAAAATAAAGAAAATTAAAATTTCACTAGAGTCCTCTAGAACAGATGGAACTGAAATGAAGGGTTCTGTGTCTGGGTACAGCAAACAAGGAGGAAGGCTAGTGCTCCATCCTGGTTTTATTTTGCTTCAGTTTCTGTGCTTCCTGCTCAATGATGAGAACACATTTTCACCACCAACTTCAGTGGCTTTGGAATTTAATAAATAAATGCATTGTTTTACATTATTTTCCAGATATAAACTCACTCCCAGTAAAGGCTTTCACTTCATGTTCATGCCTATTTGACATGCATTTGGACTTTGTAACTCACCCCCTTATCCCAATGTCTCGTTGGGTCACTGTATCACTCTATCACTCTTCAAGTTTCAGGAGACAAAAAAAAAAGCTCCATTTAAAAGGTGGTCTTTATTTTAACAACAAGTCCAGATCCCTTTTTTTCTTACAAATTAGCAAAACTGAACACTAAGATTAAGTTTCTGAGTTAGGCCCAAGCTTTTCCTTGCCAAGGACATTGGGCTTAACTGCCCTCCATTAGGCTGCTTGTCATTTTGCGGAGTTCTTGCTTCCCTGCAGGCAGGCTCCTGCCAGTTTTTCTCAGCACACCCACAACGCTTGAGATGATCTCTGTAAGTAGCCAGACTGATACGCTTTCAGAGGCAGGTGGAGAGGGGTGGGCCTGCTGGCTCTGCCACCTCGCCCTATGCGATAAGCAGGTGGTTTAAATCAAGCCATAGAGGAAATCCACAAATTCAGTGTTGAAATAAAAATCCCTTTGTTTATGAACTCAATCTTCCTTTGCCACTGAAAGAAAAAGGAAAACCTTTTTTGGGCAGACTCTACCAGTGCCCCTGGCAAATTGCAAAGAAGATGATTAAGCTAATCTTTGCTTTCACTGGATTCCCCTCTGAGGTTCTCAAAGACATATGCACCTGCGAACTCATGAAAAGTTCTATGACCAAAACCCATGTGAATGTCAGCAGCACTTTGAGAAAAGTCCATTCAGGATATCCCAGTCATGGTGGACATGCAGCGTCCATATGGAGCCCATGCCTGGTCGTTGCACTGGGCTCTCTTGTCGGCCTAGTTCATAGAGCCCTTTCAGTAGACCTGCTTATTAACCAGCGTAGCTGAGATCAATGGGACATCCCAGGCACTGTGCTGTCCAATTGTCCATTGCTTGATCTTTACAACATGTGAGGTAGATACTTTCCTTATCTCTGTGTCCATGTGAGGCTCTTGATTCCTGGACAATTTAAATAAACATTCCCAGGTCCAACAGCATGCAGGAAGACAGGGAGAAACTCAGAGAGGTGGGAGCCATGTCATATTTTAGGACAATCCACCTCTCATTCTTGTGTTTACTCTATGGTTAGGATGTCAACAGGGAAGGGAGGTGGAGAATTCCAGCTAAAGGGAGTTTGGATAAAGCTACAGGGTTTGTAGAAGACTCTTTATAATTCTATTTCTTAGTGAAATGTTTGCCCTGCCTCAGTTTGGTAGAAAGAACACAAGAGTCATGAGATCTTAAGCTAATTCTTCCGTGCTATCAGACACACCCCAAAGTGTAAAGACTTAACTTACTCAGGACTTATTTCTCACTGGCCTCTCTGAACCATGGGGGCCAGAGGAGGGCTTTATGCCTCACTGTCACTCAAGAACCAAGTCTGGCCCTGACCAGTTTGGCTCAGTGGATAGAGTGTCTGTCGGCCTGCGGACTGAAGGGTCCCAGGTTCGATTCCAGTCAAGGGCATGTACCTTGGTTGCGGGCACATACCCAGTAGGGGGTGTGCAGGAGGCAACTGATCAATGTTTCTCTCTCATTGATGTTTCTAACTCTCTATCCCTCTCCTTTCCTCTCTGTAAAAAAATCAATAAAATATATTTTAAAAAAAAGAACCAAGTCTGATGGACACCCTCAGTTCCATCTGCTGGAGCATGAGACCCCTAAAGGCACCATGATTAGTACTCTACTTCAGTCTATAGGTAAACCATGCTAATTTCATCCCTGTCACATTGGTCAGAAATGGTCACCTGTCCCCACCAGGAGGCAAGAGGTTTGGGAAGGGTCTGGAAGCCCATGGATGTTTTAAAGGCTTAAACAGACTTTTACTAATTGGCTCACTACAGCCAGGTTTTCCAAGGGCCTTGAAATGTTAGCTTGTTTATTTCTCCTGTCAACCTCTGGGGGTTCTTGTAGAATCTTTAAATGCATATATGACAAATGGATGAAATTTGTTTCGCATGCATTGAACAGAGAAAGGAACACAAGAAGCTAGGTCAACCTGAATTGATTAAAAGGCCGAAATTATAAGATTGCAAGTATTAGGAAGCAGCACTCGAGTGCCCATAATGGACTATCAGCTGCATGTGAGTGAGTGCTCTGGGCCCATAGCCCTGCCTGCTACCCCCTTATTTGCACCTGTGACCTGTAGAGGGATGGCAAACTCCTGCAGGCCACTTCCTAATTATTATGGATTCTCAGTCAGGAGAAAATGAATGATTATACTGGGCTACATAAAAGTTTTTTGCTTTTAGTTTTTCCCATCTAATCTATCCTAAAAACTGTTTTCAGGTTAGAATTACACAGAGCTCAGTCATAGTTTATTGGCAGTCTTCAGTTGCAGGCATTAGAAACAAACACTGCCTAAAGTGCCAGTTTGTTACAGGACATGGGTTGTCTCATGGAACCAACAGATTATGAATGCAGATAAGCTTAAGGAAGAGACAGGCTGTTCCTATAACTGTGCCCAGCACAGTCTCAAGGCACTCATCAAACTAAGCCAATCTGGTCTTTCTGTTTCCCTCTCACGCTCTTCCTCTGTCTCTCTTTCTCCCTTCTCTCTGTCTCCTCATGTATGTTTTTCTCCCTCTCTGTCTCTCCTTCTTGGTTTCTCTCTGTCTTCTTCTGTCTCTGTCTCTCAATCTGTTTCTTTCTCTCTCTCTCTGTTGCTTTGTCTCTGTTTCTCGTCTTCATCTTTGTCTCCCTCTCTCTCCCCCTCACCCCTTTCCCCTGTGGTATTCCACATAAATAAGACCTGGCTGCCTCCTGGTTCCCACTTGTTTGCCTGTTACAGTTCTAACTTTTAAGTGAGACTGACAGAATCCTCTTAGTTTCAAATGACAAGCCCAGGGAGTGGGAATGTGATGGCCCAGCATGGGTGAGGGGTCTATCCCTCATGCATCAGTCTGGCCAGGCCCGTGGAACTCCCCCAACTCCTGCCTCAAAAAGTGCCACTCTCTGAGAAGGGGCTTTGAGTTAGGCAGATCCCCCTGAGATGTTTGCTATAGTCACAAAGACCATAAATGCTCTGGGGGGAAGAGGATGCAGCATGTGGAATGCTCTTAGCTGTTATGTAGAAAGGTGCTGTCCAGTCCAGCAGGCTCACTTAGACAGGGTTCTTTCCTTCATGTATCTGAATCCTTTATACATGAACTCCAATGATGCATCTCCAAAAAAATAAAATCAGAATCATCCAAGCATATTGACCAACTTACCTTTACATAACAATAAAGTAAGGATCTCAGGAAACAATATGAGAAGCCTTTCCACAGTGGTGCCTTAATATGTGTCTGTCCCATAGGTGTGCTGTTCTGGAAACAATGCTTCCTTGATAACTATTAAAATTCTACTCTTTCTGCAAGGCCAGAGTGGCAGGTGACTTTCTCCTTGAAAATTTCCCCTCTGATTGCCCCCTCTCCTTCTCTCTCCTTGTTCCACCCACACACCACTCAAACTGGAATTTCCAGAATTTGATTAACACAATGAAACGTAAACACTTGACACACTTAGCAATCAGATGGCTACCTCTTTTCTTTCTGAAGGAATAAAAGTGGCCTTGGGAATCTTAAGGATGTGACTCTAAATTGTGGCTTCTCATTGTTTGATTTGAGGAAAACTAATTAGCATACCTACCCCTGAGATGCTTATCTGCAGATCATCAAAAAACAACTCTCTCTTTTCTGGGGTGAAAATTACATGAAATGTCATGCAGGTGTATCTTCAGTGCAGTGCTTGTGCGTGGTGGGGGTTCACAGATGTGAGACTACCTGCTTCCTACCTGCTGTCCTTCTCCCCTTTCCCTGTGCCTTCATAGTTCTGTTTGTATATCATCATTTCAACATTACAATAGTGATCTAAGTTGCTCAAGTTTCCTCGGATTGCTTTCAGAAGAACTGAGTTGAGACAACAAATGATAGCCGTTTGGAGAACTGAGCAGCCCTACCAACCATTAGAAGCAAATAAATCCTTTATTTAAAAAAATACCAATTCTATAATTAAAATGAGTAATCATATTTAATAGTTAATAGGTGTAAAAATGGATATTTAATTCAGAGAAATCTGCCCCTAAAACAAAGCCTTTGCAAGTATCGGTGAGTGGCAAGTTCATCTCTGGCCAGAACTCTGGTTCACTGCCTGCCTGCTTCACTGGGCTCCCATTTCATCCAAGACAGAGACCCTGGGATGGGCAGCAGCTCCATGGTTGGAGCTGAACTTGTTCTTTTCCCAGGACTTTAGGGCCCAAATTGTTTCCTTTCACCCCCAACAGCTATGTGGATGATCACCTCTGAGCCTTGATTCTGGGAGTTTTGAAAACCAAGGGAGAGTCCTGCTGCCTCACAGTTCTATCTGCTCCTTCTACAATTGATCTTCCATAAGCATCTTACCCTCTACTATGACGGAGGCATCCAATGCTACTGTCTTCCAACCATTGGGGTGTGTATTCAGCCTTTGCTTCCAGTGTGAGCAGAACCATGGGCTAAGGCCACACTGCTGTGTGACTCAACTTCACAATCAGAACTGGAATTTTTATCTATGTCATTGAGGAGTGGCTGTTTTCACCACCAGCTCTCACTTCCCTCATATTTTGAGGATAGAATCTCCATTCCTGTAATGCATTGTTTCAGCTTTGGTCTTCTTACTTACCAAAGCTGCTCCTTTTCTCATTTTTAAATAGAAAACCTTCTTTTGAACAACTAAAAATTATAACTTGGGCAGAGCCTTCATACCAAGTTGAAGAATAGGTGAAGAAGCGATGGAGACGATACAAGACAATATGTGCAAAATAGACACATGGGAAGTCATCCAGAGAATTTTCAGATGGACTGATTTATTATTCCTAGGAATCAATGGAGGGTTATGTCATGGATCTTGGGATCAGTGCATTGATTGCCAGGGCTCTTCAGTCTAAAGAAACTCCTCCTAATATCTTGGCTGTTAGCTGTCCAGGGGAGGGAGGAGGTGGCTGAGAACAAGAGACACTTGGACAAAGAGACACTGGGCTGGGAGATGGTCCTGTGAGCTGGCTCTCCTGAGAACTCCAGAGCACATACACTAATGGAGAGAAGGAACACAGCTTCTCTGGGTGGTGCCTCCCAGCACCAATTGGGCTCATAGGATTCCAGACTCTTAGTCCACATTGCTGAATTAGAATCTGCTTTCTTGTTGGAGTGCTACATGTTTGAAAATACATCCATCTTCCCATGAGTGCTCATTTGCATTCCTTTCTCCCTCACTCTATGCATTCTTCATTGATGAAGATAAGAGAGTTCATAAAAATGCATCATAGACCCATTTAAACTATATGATTAACTGCTAATATGTAGTATTAACTTGTAGGATTTTATGGAGATTAGCACCTATAATTATATTTGATGGTATATGATAATGATCTGTTTGGTTGCATTTGAAAGTATGATGATTTAAGAACATTCATCAATCCATATATGGCTCAAAGACTGATATAAAATTGCAACTCTTTTTAATTGTTGTTAAAGTAATCAAACTGACATTTTTAAAGCCTAAAGGAGACTGATTAATTTTATGGAGACTATGTTCATTAATAATACAATGATTGGAACACTAATTGAAAATACTTTTTAGAAAATAGATGTTCTGATCAATATTTTCCAAATGGGCTAATTAAGTGTGACTATAATGTTTCTTAATTTCAAATTAAACATACAAAAATTCAATTTGGGCTCTGACTCCTCAAGAAGAGCAGGGTTCAGACACTTCCATGGAAAGGTTTTGGAGTTCCATAGTCAGTGTTCCTCTGAGCTTGTCAGATAATGGGAGCAGAGGAGTGGAAGCCTCACTAGCTCAGTAGGAAAATCCTCACAGCTTTCCTGATACTACCCACTTCCCCTACTATGTCTTAAACTCTCTCTGGACTTTCAGACACTGCTTTGTCCACACAGCCCTCTCCTTCACAGAGTGACTGATTCAATTATAGATACATGTTCCTGATGTCACATGACAACAAGCTCTATTTCCACTCTGTCTACGCAGAATGTTAGTTGATATTTAAATTGACCTTGGGTCTTTACATTCCTTACTCCTGTGTTTCTGCTGCTTCTGCCAAATGACTCACCTCAGTGTGAATCCTAAATGATAATATCCAAATGACAGATAGCTTAACCTGAAGTACAAGTCATCTGGGAAGCATACACCTTCAAATATTGACTCACAGTGACCATGCAAATTGGTCAAGACCAAACCCAGGAATGTCCTACAAAGAATCTTTGTCCCAGATATTCCAGCACCCCATCTATCACTTCACCATTGTTATTCTAATAGAAAGGAATGAGAAAGTAGGGTGAAGAGAACACAGGAGGACCCATGTTGAGTAGGTGTGTCCTGGAGGAAGACAGAGCTCAGCAGGGTGAGCTGCATTTGCACCAACTCAGAAGAAATGGCTACATGGACACTGAGGCTGCCAAGTCGATGGTTGAACTAGCTGACTATGGAGGACAGACCCATTCCTGTGCACAGAGCTCTTCTTACAGGAAAGACACACTTCCCTTATCCTTCATAATTTTTCTTGAATTCTGATGGCTTTATATATGTTTTTTTAAAATTAAACTTATTGGGGAGACATTGGTTAATAGGATCATATAGGTTTCAAGTGTACATTTCTATGATATGTGATCTGTATATTTGCATTGGGTGCCTACCACCCAATATATCTTTTATATAAGCTGATAAAAAAGCTGTAACAAGAAATGATTGATGTTTCTGCAATGTTAGCTATTACTACTTCAAGGTTGATCAAAAATAGTGTGATTTCTGTGTTTCAACAAAAACTTTACATTCTTTTTCATTGGGCCACAAACGAATCATTTTCCATTTGCACATGCACTGCTTTGCTAAAATAAAGTGAATTATAATAATATGAAGGCAACTCTATTGAAACAAGTTAATGCTCAATTTTCTAATTATTAACACAGTTAATCTTTGATGCTGCCATTTTAGGATACTAATAAAATTATTAAATTTAAGACTAGCTTCAGCTGACTAAAGTGCTTATTAATTAGGAGGCTAGGTAGGTTTTATGTATATAATTGAATTTTCAACTTGAAGACTAATTTTCCAGTTAACCTTCTGGGAATTAAGAGGCTTGATTATTTTTAGTTACTGAAGAAATTCATGAACTTATAATCAGGTTGGCAATACCCAAAAAAGAGGTAGTACACATCAAGGACAAGTGAGTTATTATTGCTGTGTGCAGAGGCCTTAAGGAAATCTGTGATCTCCTCGTGAAATGAAATGAAAAGAGCATGTTAATTCAAGTCAAAGAGAGTATTGTTTTACATTAGAAATATTTTCAACAGCTAGGGACTACTCCCGTTATTTATTGAACCAGAGATGCTGGAGATCAAGGATGTAGCTGGGAATCTACAGATAAAGCCAGCTGTTAATGGTGGTTATCAGGCAGGTTATAATCTGATGGGAAAACTGGGTGATGTGTTGAATACTTTGAATCCCTGGTATGGTGGTTTCCAGAGCTTCAAGTTCAGTGTGGCTATGGTTGGTAGAGAAGGATTAGTGGAACACAGAGGGCTTGGTCAGGCCAAAGATCAAGGAAGCTTTATACAGTTGTATTGGAGGTACTGACTGATGCACATATATTGTCTGTAGGGTTGAGTAGAATCAAAATCAGAATGACAACATGAGACAAAGAGCCCACTGGAGTGACAGAGAAAAAACATTGAAGAAAGCCAGGTGAATCAATCATGTTGACATGAACGTTCATATCAACTGTTAATAGGGAAAAGTCAAGAGAGGCAGGGTGCTGCCTTGTCATTGAGATTCTTAGGTTAGTTGGTAACTTATATAAGTGAATATAGATGAGGTCCCTAACTAATCCTGTTGTTAAATATAAGTAAAATAAGGAGTAAATATTTAATACTCTTTTTTAAATTTATAAAAATAGCAAGTTAGAAAGGCACAATCTGAGATAAACAGTAGTTGCGACCAGGATTTCAGGACTAGAAGTGGAGCACAGGATCAGCACCACCCTGAGGTGAATCTAGTGAGCCTGAGGACAGGTGTCCAAGGTGCTGGTGACAGTACCCGTTTCCCCAACACCAAGAGGAAGAGCCTACAAAGACAACTGTTTACCTAAAATTAGGGCTCTGAGAATAAGAACAAATTGTTTGTACATTTCTCCTGAGTCCAGAGGTATGAGGAACCTTGGTTCTGAGTGGAGGAAGACAAGCAGTCTGTTGTGAGAAACTAGAGCTCAGACTGATCTTAATGGACTTTGCAGTCTAATTTACGTTACTTGGGAACAACACAAAATGAGCAGCAGGTTATTTGGTAAAAGTTGCCCAGGGCTTGAGTGAACCCAGGCATTTGGCACTCAACCCAAGTCTCAAAGAATGTATACAGATAAAGTTACAAAGGTCTCTTATCACACAGGCTAAGAGTGCTAAGAAATATAAATAGGTGCAGGCAGGAAAAAAAAAGACAAAGAAATTAATAGACAAAAAATTTTTAGTATGAAAATATTAGACATGGAACAAAAATAAGTTATAGTTACTATATCCAATTAAATGGGAACATATAATAAGAGACTTTAAAGTGGTCAAGTGGATTTAAAAGGACTAAATTGAATTTCCAGATATAAACATATGCTAATTGAAATTAAAAACTCAACCAACAGATTTATCATCAACTGAATAAAACTGAAGAGAGAATTATGAACTGGAAGACTAATCTAAAGAAATCATCCAGAATACCATACCAAAATTTTTAAAAATTATATCAGATTATTATATGACTCAGGGTCAGGAAAGGATTTCTTTAAAACATAAAATAAATAACTTGAAAAATAAAAATTTTGATATATTTTATTACCTCAAAATGGAGAACAATGAAGAAATGTAATAGGTAAATACCAATATGAGAGGACATATTACCAATGACCAACCCCATAAAAAAATATCTAGATTATAGTTTCCAAAGAAATTTCTGCAAATAAACAGAAAAAAAAAACACAGCAACCTCTAAAAGGAAATATATATGTATATATATTTTACACACACATATCTATATATATTAAAGCCTAAGCTATGGAACGACTGAATGACCAGTTGACCAGTCACTATGACACACACTGACTACGGGGCGGGGGGGGAGACGCTCAATGCATGAGCTGCCCCCTGGTGGTCATTGTGCTCCCACAGCCAACCTCCTGTGGCCCCTCCCCCAGGCCGGCCAACCTCCCGGGGCCCCAATCACCAGCCCGGCCAAAGGACCCCACCCATGCACAAATTCATGCACCAAGCCTCTAGTATATTTTATAATTTTATATATACATATATACATGCAAAGAATATAAAGAGATAATTTATAGAAAATAAAACTGAAAGACAATGAAGAAATGTTCAAAAGCTTTAGTAAACAGAGCTGATTAAGATAACATGATGCCACACTATGCCTCCAGACCTACTGAACAGAAAAAGGTTGGCAATGGCCAGTGTCAGGATGTGGAGCTGTGGAAGTCCATGCACAGTGGGTAATACAGTGGCTGGGAAAGCCATTCTGGAAAGCAATCTGGCACTTCTTAGTCAAACTAAATATGTCTCAACCCTAGAACTAAACAATTCCTCTCCTGGATGTTTATCTGAAGAAATTCTGACACAGGCCCTAAGGAAAAATGTACGTGGGTGCTTGCACCAGCATTATTTGTGGGTGAGGAGTTGGAGGTGTCCACCCATTTCTAAGAGGCCAGATAGGTAAAATATGGTGGCACCTGAGAGTATCATATAAACTAGAACCAGCAGATGTGTGTACACATAACTACATGGATGGGTCTTAAAAATACAGTACTTTGTGAACAAAAAGAGTAAAAAACAAAGAGATGTAAAACATGTTACTATTCACTTAAATTTTAAAAAGTATTTTCATAAAGCAAAAATACCCATTATGTGAAAACTACATACATTCATCATAGCAACATTCATAATAGCAACACGGCTAGAAGTAACCCAAATGCCCACTACCAACAAATCGTTAAATATGTTTTGGTAAAAATCATTTAATGGGATATTATTCATCAGTGAAAAGAACTGAAGTGTAGAGACAAACACAATGTAGATGAATCTCACACAAAATGATTCCATTTAGAAATTTCAAATCTCAAATATGCAAAAGTAAATAATACCTGGTTTGGGACACAAAAGTGAATAGATTTGCATTAAGGAGAAGCTTGTGTGGGTGAGATGGGGCAGGTCAGAGGAGGTTTCAGAAGTTCAGAGATGACCTGTGTGTATGTGTGCATGCTGCCATGTTCTTGAACTAAGACCTGGGAACACAGGTATTGCTTGCACCATTATTCTCTATTTATTAACCTATATTTGATAATTATTATTTGAGTTACTAATTATTTTTAAAAAGCAATACACTTTTTAAAAAGTTTGTGAGCAAGAAATGTCCTGAGCAGTTTGTTGTTAAAGAAAGAACGTGGAATATGAGGTCAAACAGACATGAAAGTGCATATACTATGCAATTCCATGTATATGACATATCCAGGACAGGCAAATCCATAGAGATGAAAGGTTGAAGGTTAACAAGGGCTGGGACAGAGGTGGAGTGGAGAGTGCCTACACACTGGGTGCAGGTTTTCTTTTGGAGAGATGAAAGTACTTTGGAATTTAATAGAAGTAAGTGGTATTCACACACATTGGCTGTATACTTTTAAATGGTTAATCTTTTAAATGTGAATTTCACCCAAGACCCACAAGTGTAATTGGAGTTTTATGCAGACCTCCCAGAGTGGAGTTAGCTCTGGTTATGTATAAAACAGCCTGATGTCAGGTAAGCTGAACCACTGTAACACACTCTACTTACCGCAAAGAACATCAAAGTTGTCCTGCAATGATTTGTTCCTGCTTTCTGTGTGTGCAGAAGGTTGTCTAATATGAAGGACAGAAAAGTGGCCATGGTAGACATCTCTGGGTGGAAGCATGGCTAATGGATACACTTTTTCTTTTTCACTATTTATTAGAGTTTCTACATGTGTGTCTTTTGCAGTTAAAAATGTTTACATTGCCCTGGCCAGGTGGCTCAGTTGGTTGGAGCGTAGTCTCATACACCAAAAGGTTTTGGGTTTGATTCTTGGTGAAGATGCATATGGGAGGCAGGCAAGCCATCGATGTTTCTTTATCACATCGATGTTTCTCTCTCTCTCTTTCTCTCTCTCTCTCTATCCCTTCTCTCTCTCTAAAATAAAATTTAAAAATCAATAAACATATACTTGAGTGAGGATAAAGAAATACAATAAAAATACAAAAAACAAAAATGTTTACTTCAACACAAAAATAAGTCGCACTGATGTTTTGTAAGCATCCTGCATGCAGAATAAAATAATGCAAAAACAATCAAGCAGTTAGCAGAACACGTTTCGTTCTGCTCACTTTGCATTCATATGCTGAACTCTCAGGGCCTTTTCTCATCCTCTGACCTGCTGTTAATAGTGCAGCTTCTCTTTTCAGAATATGATTTTGTTCCTGCCAGGGGTGGATTCACATAGGTTTATCTCTGTTATTTCATTTCTGTAGCACCCACATCAAAGCGTGCTGATGATCTACATGAGTGCTTTCAATTTCATTACCTTCCGCCCTTCCTGGCTCCTCATAAACTCATGGCCTTCCCAGCAGAACATTTTAATCCATGCTTCAGATTTTCTCCATAGAATGTCTCTTCTGCCATATTTTATTAAAAGATTGAACTCCTTATTCTCTGATAACAACCGTGTAACCCACCCCTGTAGGTTACTCGTTTCTTAGGAAAAGCTCTAGCAGCAGTAAGCCAGCACTTGCAAAGCCCTGAATTAAGCCCAGTTGCTTCCACTTAATTAATCTTGCCTGCTGCTGTTGGGAGAACAGAAATGTCAACTAATTGCAATCAAGTGAAGTCTGGATGCATCTGTGTATTCAGAAAATATGCTATTGCCATTAAAAGAATATTCCAGGTCATGAAACTTTAAAATAACAAAAATGAAATAAACCCAAATAAGCTTTTTAAAATTCCCCTGTTGCTACAGAAAAATTATCCTAAAATGCTTTTGGTCTCCTCTCTGCCATGGAGGCGCCTCTCTTACCAGCCTGATGGTCCCACCCAGAGGCCTCCCACATAACAAGCTTCTGAGAGTCAAGGGGAGTGCCCCTCACCAACAAGGAGGTGGTAAACGGCCTATGAGAAGCAGGACTGCTGGTGAAGGCTTCTGGGAAGGAAGGGGAGCTGCTGGCAGACAGGGGATTCTACGGGCGCAGAGTGCCAGCAGCTGTGCCCCTGCCATGCAGCCCAAGTCCACACTGCCACTCTCCTTCTAGATGAACTGGGATCTGCTCAGCTCCACCCTCAGGGGCTCCACATGCATTCACTCTTAATGAGTTTTTCTACCTTTAATTTATTTAGTTCACTGAGTCCTCTTTAAATACTTTGCAACTTGAATTCTTCATTTTAAGACCCGTTCCCACAGGGAAATGGGAAAGGGGCTCTGCTGTATCCATGGTGACACACATGGGTTTCTCTCCAGCTAGTCTAGGTAGCAGCACATCTTCAACAGTAAGCAACATGGATTTCCCCAAATCAAGTTAATTTTTATGAAATTAAAGCTATTAAAGCACATAGTTTATTCTACTGAAAAGCAATCATTTTTAAAGAGAATGTCTCTGTCCACTATTTTTGTTGTTTAATTACATCTTAAAACCGGGCAGCATGAGATAACAGTACAGACAAAAGAAATGTATGAGGACAAGTAGGAGAGTAGGTTTCAGCTCTTCTGGTGTCGTCAGCTTGCCCCTGAGGTGAGGTACATCACTTCTCTCATTCTGTCCAGCGCTTTTCAACCTCTTCATCTCATGGCACACAAAAACTAATTACTAAAATTCTGTGGCACACCAAAATATAGATTATATTTTTTGACAATCTGACAAAAAAATAGGTATAATTTTGATTCATTCCCACAAGGTGGCTATTGTTATTTTGGCTGTGGTCATTTTTTTATTTGACAATCTAAGGGAAAAGAGGTCAGTGTGCCTGACTAAGTAGTTGGGTATTGCATCTTTTAAAAATTCTTGTGACATACTGGCTGAAAATCACTATGTTAGATGAAGGCCTAGAGAAAAATTATGAAATACTGAAATAGCAACACACTCAAAGAATATTTAGGGACTTGGCTGTCACCTAGTAAAGCTGAAACTGAGAAAAGTGGTCAGATCAACAGACCTTGACCACACTCGGGCCATCTGCCCATGATAGCAGTGGGCCATGCTGCCTCCATCAGGTCTAACTTATTTACAAGTGATACAGTTGTAATTCTAAAACACAAAATACAAAAATTTAAAAAACAAAACCAAAATTCAAATATAGCCACTTAAATATGTTCAGTTTAAGTATAACATTTACAGAAAAAGAAAAGGTAACACAAGCAACATTACCTAACAAAGAGGAACCAGATGACAAAAATATTTTATACTAAAATTGGTTGGTTTCTGCATGTGTGTTTTCAATAATAAAAAAAATGTTACTGAAAAGAGCTAAGATGATAAAAAAAATTATTAAGGATCATAACTGTCTACAGGCTGCACCAGCTTCAATGGCAACAGCACAGCCCACCAGAGAGAACCCTCAGGGACAGCTGCTCCCCTGAATAGAGATACTTCCCTACTGGAGTCCAGAGCCCCAAAACCATGTACCTGCTGAACGGACTCACCCACCCTGTTTTCTCAGCACTTATGGAGAAAGCACGTTCTGATCAACTACTCAGCAGAGGTCTCATTCCCTGAGGCTCCTCCTCTCCTCACACAAGCCCATTGCCTTAGGGGCACTCAGAAATAATCTTAGAAAATGATGGATACTCAGTCACATTTGTTTACCCACATTGTCATCACAAACGGTCCTCTGAGTTGGACCTTGGCCCAGACGTACATGGGAATGGTCGGTATTGAGTAGTGTGTCCATAGAACATCGTCATGTGGTAGCACCCAGCCCACACATGATAGGACCCCCAATGGAATAATAGCTAATGCCGGCTGGAAATTTGTTCAGGAGAGGAATTTAATTCAGAAGGCTCTTTTTGAAATCTAATAGTTTCATCTAACAATTTTTAACTACATATGTGAAGAGTGGAAATGTAAAATGGATGGTGATTTTTAAGTACTTAGCAGAGAAGTTTGAAGATTAAACTAGTATTTTAACATCTTGGAAGTATATGAAGACAATGAAAAACAATGTCCATCAAGGACAGAGGAGTAAGAAGTTTAAAACAAACAAACCCATAAGGTATTCACAGAGACAATCAGGGAAGACACTGAGGGAAGGATTCCAGGAAGATACCACCTAAACATGCCTCCCTTTTTCCTCCATTACCTCTAGGACTTGGTGGGGCAGCTCTCCCACGGTGAATGGCAGCAGTCCCTGCCTTTCTGAATGATGTCTGGTGGGGCTTTAGGCTCTGTGGGAAACTGGCATGAGTTCTCTCCTCTGTTGACGGGAAAATAATCTGGCTGTCATCAACACTGGGACCTCAGTAATCAAGAACACAGAGCAGTGAGTCCTGGGATTGATATGGAGACCCCTGGGGAGGAGGTCAGCGAGGGCTCTGCCTGAGCATACCTAGTCACCCTGGCCTCCTCAGGGTGAAGATACAGCCCTTCCTGAATGTCAGGGACTTGAGGACAGATGAAGAGGAAGGAGGCCTCAGCCAGACATTCCACAGGTTGGCTTACAGACTGCCTGCTCCTGCACTAGTGGCCGTGGAAGGATGGGCCATTGTTCCAATGTAAGCATGGCCAACATTTGGGGTGCTCCAATAAACCAGATTTGAGTTGCAGGGGATAAGAAAAGTGAAATACCACATGTTTAGGAGGTCTCCACAGTTGGAAAAAGGAAAAACAGCCACAGATGACAGCTATGAGAAAAGATCCAACAGCTGCACAAAAAAGATTCTCTAGAGCTAAATCTAAAATACGTTTAGATGAGTTGAAACAGATGGCTACCATTGAATACCAAATAAAAAACCTGGAAAACCAAGCCTAAGAAGTATATATGAGCAAAGAGAAAAATTGTAGATTTGGAGATCATGGACAGAAGATCAGAGACCAGAAATGTAAGCCCAAGATAAATCTATGAGAATAACAGGAATTCCAGAAGGAAAAGAAAGAAAATTAATGGACCCTCCCCCCAAGAAATTTATACCTAAATTTCTTAGTTATAAATTAAAAAAAAAATAATATTACATGTTTTTGGCAATGAAGAAGCAAGTGGAGAAGTAAATATAAAATGACACAAACATGCTAAGACCACAGATCAAAGGGACTTCTTTCGAAGAGACTGGAATTACATCTTGAGATAATACACTAGAAATGTCAATCATTTCTCAAAATAAAAGAGGATGATGTGAATATGCAGTCATTTGGAAAATATATCAGTCTTACTCTCAATCTGAAAGAACTCTTGGGGAAGAACTGACACAAAATAGCAAATACATCATAATAGATAGCTCAGCGTGGACAACAAATAAATATTGTACAAATGCCAACAAAAATGAAAGCTAGAATGGCAATCTGGGAGAATGTCAACTTTAAAATCAATAGCACAAAGCAAAAAGCAGGAGGACATTCTGTTATTCACAGGTACCAAACTATACAGGCCTAAGAAAGCAAAAACTAAAGGGTTATTATAAATTCAGTGAGATATTTTAATCTGCCTCTATGATTTGGACAGATTTAACAGATTTAAAAGACAGAGAAAGATATTCCATAAAATAAGTAAGTAAGTAAGTAAATAAATAAACAAATAAATAAAATTTACAAATTAAATAATAAAACCAGTAAGTGTGATTTAATTGGTATACACTGAATCTTACTGTCCTTGAATAGAGAATTGTTTTTAATTCACATGCTCATGGAAAATTTACAAAAGCAATCACTTTCTTGGCCAAAAGAAATGTCTGAGTACATTTTTTAAAAATAAAAGTTTTAATTAATTTATTCTGTGAATGCGAACTAGTGGAATTAGAAATAATTAATAATATAAAGTGGCCAAAAATCAGAGCCCCTTGGGGATTAAGGAGTACATCCCTGGACAGATAACTCTTGGATCAAAGAAAAAAAACGTAAGGAAAATTATAGCTATGTAAAAAGTATTGAAGAACTCTCTTCAACCATCTATGATAAAGTGAAAGCCAAGTGAAAAAATTTGATATAAAACACCATGATTACTTTAAAGAAAGTAAAGGAATAGAGTTTGTCCATATCCTAAGCATATAGAAAATATTTTAAACAAAAAGCAAGTCAGAAATGAAAATTCATAGCAAAAGCTAAAATTAATAAAAAGTAGCAGAAATTTAAAAATTTAATCTAATTTAAGTGGATTTGAATTATATTAATGCCTCATTAGTTTCTTTAAAGGAAAATGAGAGAAGGCAGAAATACACCAAGTTAGGGGGAGAGAAACAAGGACTAAGCATAGATATAGAAGTGATTAAAGCAGTCATAAATATACATATGAAACTTTCTGACAAGACATTTTAAAATTTAGAGGAAATGGATGCTTTCCCAACAAAATATGTATTGCCAAATTCACTTGAGAAGAAAGGAAGGGGAAACTTAAATACATCAGTTACCATAAGAGAGTTTAGAAAAAGACACTTAAAGATCTGCCATTGAAAGAGGCACTGAGAACAGATGGACTCCCAGCTGAGGTTTATGTAATATGAATTTTATATAACCTTAAAGAAAGAGGGCTTTTCAAAGTTAAATTATTCCAGGCCTTAGAAAAAGGATGAAAGGCCTCCCCAATTCACTTTACAAAGGCAACATAACTCTTTTTAAAAATCCAATAAAGATAGGATAACAAAGGAAAAATGTAGATGACTCTGATTTATAAATACAAATGAAAAATTTATTAAAATATTAGGAATTATATTCCAGCATTGTTTTTCGTGTTTATTAAACAATTTTTTGGTGAGCATCTAGCATGTTCCATGACAAAATATAAATAAATAGGTACATATACCTAATATGTTAGATGATGATAAATGAAATGGAGAAAAATTAGACAGAGAATGTAGACTGAAAGGTTTGTTGGGAGGAATTGGTTTTTAAGGGAGATCTATTTGGATTTGTCAGAGAAGGCATCCCTCAGGTTATTAGTAAAGACTAGAAACAGATGAGAGAACATCATCTCAGTGGGGCTGAGGAGAGACCATTCCAGGCAGAGGGAAAAGCCAGTGCAAAATCCCAAGGAACAAAGCAGAGATGTACCAGGTACCTGGATAACAATAAACCCAGAAGAGTACCAAAGATGAGATTAGGAGGTAGTGGGGCCCACTGGAGGGCTTTCAACACAGAGCTAGCATCTTCTGACCTCCCATTTAGCAACAGATTGGCTGCCACACTGATATTGAATTGAAGGGTAATGAGGTTTGAAGTCAGGAGACCAAGTAGGAAGCTTTTGCAATAACCCAGGCAAGAGCTCATGGTGGCGCCATAACAGTAAACATGATGATAAATCATGTGACCCTGGATACATAGGTAGAATCAGAAGAATGTTTGGATGGATTGCATTTTTGATGTGAGGGGAAAAAGAAAAGAAGGGGATAAGATGGCACTAAGGATTGTGGCTTGAGAAGTCTATCAAAAGAGGTAACCCTAAAGGGAGCTTAAAAGAATGTAGGATCAACAGGCTGGTGATGATGGGGAGAGGCCACAAGCTAAGTTTCCAAGACATCAAATGTGAGAAGCCTATTGGATATCCAAATGGTATCAAGTAGGTTGGATACATGAGATGTGAGTTGGCAGAGACAGTTTCTGGTTGGAAATAAAAGTTTGGGATTCTTGAGCGGTACTTGCTATTAAAGCTGTGACATTGGATGAAATTTCCAAGACAGTTCAAATAGCTCAGGGGGAATTGCAAGGAGGAATTCCAAAATTCAGAGTTGTTTCAGTGGAGTGCTGGGGGTCAGAAACCTAATTGGAGGGAGATGTGAAGTGGACAAAGGAAATATAGAGAACTCAGAGGATTTTTACTGTAAGGAAGGGAGAGAATGAGGCAATAAAGGGACAGAGAAATAGGATGAGGAGAAGTTGTTTAAAGAAATGATTAGAGAAATAAGAGCATGTTTGCATATTGATGAGGAAGATTAATTAATCAGAAGAAAGAAGGAGCATCCCAGAACTCTGTCCCTGAACAAGAGAGCAGAGGATATCATAATACACAAGTTAGAGGGGAGGCAGCTTGGCGAGAGTGACAGGAGAGACTGTGGGGAGGCTAGAAGGTCGTGCGTGAGCCCGGTGTGTGTGTGTGTGTGTGTGTGTGTGTGTTGGGGGTGTTGTGAAAAACCTCTCTAGATTGATTCCCTTTCCTCAAAGAGAAAGAAAAGGGAGCCCTTGACGGGATGTGAGGATGGGGGGAGGAGCTTGTGGAGAAAGGAGGGAGTTTATTTACCTCAGGTGTGTTTATTTTCGTCCACCCACTGGTGTGGACATGGAGTAGGCAGAAAGCTGAATCACTGTCTGGCCATCTAATGACCTTTATGCAAAGTTACAAAAGAAAATTAATATAAGATGTTAAAAAGATGTTTAATAAAAGTTCTCTCCAGCCATTTTTCTTTAAAAACTTTAAGTTTAAAAAAGAGTGCTATAATAACTATTTCTACAAAACAAACGAATTATTATTCTAAATGGTAAAATATATAATCTATTTTAATTAAAACTAGAAATTAGACATGTCCCTTACTATTATAATAAATACCTTCTTCAAAGACCTAGTCATTGTAATTGGATGAAGAGTTTAAGTGGTATGAAGTTTTTAAAAGATAAAAATCTCTCCTTTTTATGATATGATTGTAAACCTAAAAAACTCAAAAGACTCTAAACAATTTGAATTAAGAGAATAATTTGGTAAGGCCAATAGATACAAGCTAAATATATAAAAGTCACTAGGGGTTCTTTTTCTTTCTAGTTTAATAATGAGAACCTAGAGAGAAATTTTTTTTAAATTCTCATAATAATGAGGAAAGCATGAAGTATTAGGTATAAGTTAACAAGAAAGAGTCAGAGCCTATATTAAGAGAAATATAATATTTTATTGAGTTATATAAACTACTAGAGGTTCAGTGCACAGATTCATGCATCGGTGGGGTCCCTCGGCCTGGTCTGTGGGGATTTGCCAATCTGACATCCTCCAACGGGTTCTGGATTACGGGAGGGTGCAGGCCAGGCTGAGGGACCTCACCAGTGCACAATCAGGGCCGGGGAGGGACCACAGGAGGGCTCCAGGGTGTGTCCAGCCTGTCTCTTCCAGTCCTGATCGGCCAGACCCCAGCAGCAAGCTAAACTACTGGTAGGAGCATCTGTCTCCTGTTCGTCAGTACGCTTCATAGTGCCTGGTGGAATGGTTGGGCACTTAGCATATTAGGCTTTTATTATATAGGACTAGAGGCCTGGTGCACAAAACTTGTGCACAGGTAGGGTCCCTAGGCCTGGCCGGCAATCAGGGCCCATCTGTGGGGCAACTGGCAGGGCGATCGGGGTTCCCCACTGGCACCCATCTTGGCTGGCCTGGTGCCACCCGCTCACCATCCTTGCCCCCCACTGCCACCGCCAGTCGCCTCCCTCCGTAGAGCAACCAGCAGGGCGATTGGGGGGCCCCCATAGGTCAGGGCCTGCACGCTGGGGGCAGCCCCTGCATTGAGCATCTGCCCCCTGGTGGTCAGTGCATGTCATAGCAACTGGTCATTCCACCAGTCATTCCACTGTTCGGTCAATTTGCATATTAGGCTTTTATTATATAGGATTATATGAACAATGGAAAGACATACAATATTCTGAAATATTGATATATGTCTTTGATATATAAAATGTTGAATTTTCAAATGTAATATATAATCGTGTTTTTTTAATCCTTACCTGAAGATATGTTTTAATTGACTTTTAGAGAGAGGGGAAGGGAGAGAGAGAGAGAGAGACATCAATTGATTGCTTTCTGTACAGACTTGACCAAGGATTGAACCTGAAATCTAGGTATGTGCTCTGACTGGGAATCAAACCTGCAACCTTTTGGTATAGGGAATGATGTTCCAACCAACTAAGTCACCTGGCCAGGGTTATAATCTTAATTATTATATCAAATTCTATTTGAATTATATGACTATAAAATTTATAAGAAAATAAATGTCAAACAAAAATAGCCAAAGTAATTTTGAATAAGAAGACTAGGAAGGGAGTCATTTGACTTACTAAATAGCAGAAAAATAAACAAACCTTAAAACCAATAAAAGAAAATTAATATCTCACTAGCATAGAGATATTCAAATAGATAAATGAAAAATATGAGAGGCTAATATATAATATGGATAGCATTTCTATTTAGTGTAAAAAGGATAAACTCTTTAATAAATGGACCTAGCAAAAATAGTTATGCATCTAGAAAAAAATAAAATGGGGAAATGATTTTGCTTTATATGAAAATAAATTCCAAATGATGAAATACTTGAATTGAAGCAATGACATAACAGGTTTTTGGAAGAAAATCTAAGTGAGAAGAGACAAATCCAGGTGGCCTTTATAGCTAAGCTCCCCCCTTTCAACGGTTTAGTAGAACTAACTAGGGGCTGGGATCTCTTGGCTCCTATGACAATAGGGGTTCATACTAACCATCCCCTGTATAGATGCAGAATGACCCAAGAGTCCATATGCTCTCTCCCCAACCACAACTCTTCAGGACAGCACCTGTGAGTTACACATGGCAATGTAAACTACCTATACTCTTCTATACTGTGTCAGTAGAGCCCTCTGTGTCCACGTGCACTTTGCACAACTCTAGGTGACCACAGGTATAATCTAAGAATTGGACAATCTTATTAAACAAAGATTGGAATCTCAGCAGCTATAAAGGAAAGATGTACATATGCTATATCATAAAAATAAAGTATTTGTATGATAAAATGTATCATGAACAAAGTAAATAAAAACTATTGTTTTAAAATAGCTGTATTGAGTGTAATGACCAGTCTAAGTGCATTCTTCATCTATGTTATCATAAATTTTTATTTATTTATTTGGCATTCTATTTGACTCTTTCTTATCATTTCCGTCTCTCTGCTGAAACTCCCCATGTCTTCATGAGCCCTGTCCATCTTTCCCATTAGAGCCTTTACCATATTAATCATTGTTATCTAAAAATATTTGTCTGGTTGTTAACAGTATTTCAATACTGTCTCAGACAATTTAGGTCTCTGTTTTGTTAACTATAATAAGGACATTATAATAAATGTTTTTATAAGACAGCATATGTAAAGAACCTGAAACAATGCTCAGAACAAATAAGCACCTAGTAAATTGACATTCTTATTGCTCTGGCTATAACTGAAGGTATTTTCTTCATGCACTCATATTCTCAAACAAATAAGCACGGCTCAACATCATAAATTACATGCAAGTTGCAAAATCTCTTTCCCTGGATAGCAAGGTAAATATCCCTGTTTCTGAAATGGTCCAGGTGCAAGGAGCAGCAAGGAGATGAACCATCCCCCTGGCTCTTGGCCTTTCTCACTCAGTGTACGTGACCTTCTAGAAGCCTCTATTCACTCCTGTAAGAGAGCTTGTAAGAGAAGATGGGAACATCCAAATATATTTGCATAAGTAAATCAGCCTAATATTTACAGCTAAAATTTGGGAAAATGTATACTGGTCCACTTAATTCTAGGAATGATACTGTCCTATTAAGCTTCTGTGTGGACAGAATACATAAAACACTTTAATAACTAGTAATTAAAAAAAGAATTAACCAGCTAAACCTAAATATAACTCATGTAAAATTTGAGGTCTGATCTGATTCTCTCTTGTTCTATATTCTTGCTTTACATTAACTATATAAGATTTTAAAATGATTTTGAGCAAATGGCAATGTGTTAATGGTTGGATATATCTGAACCAGTCATGTAAATATGAGGTAATAATTAATTTAAACTGCAGACTAGCAGATTAATCACTTGTGCAAACTTAAACTTGCACATAATTTGTCATTGTTTATGTCAGGAAAGCTCTAGAGTAGTTCTAATCTATACACCTGCATTAAAATTATTTAATGATATTTCAAATGATATTAATCAAATATGATTAATGGAGAAGAGAAGAGGATTTTGGCTCACAAAGCACTTTTCATCATTGAGATAGATCCAAGTGCTTGGTAAATTAATGACTTAGGTGTGCAGCAACTAATAAATATTTTAAGGTCAAGGACCCATTGTAGCTCACAGCCAGACTGGATATTAGAACTTCACTATTGCAGTCATCTTTTTAAAATTTATTTTTCTTGACTTTATTGGGATGACATTGGTTAATAAAATGATATAGGTTTCAGGTGTACAATTCTATAATACATCATCTGCATATTGTATTGTGTGTTCACCACCCAGGTCAGGTGTCCTTCCATCACCATTTATTCCCCCCTATACCCTCTTCTTCCTTCCCTACCCTACTTCCCCTCTGGTAATCATCAAGGTGTTGTCTGTGTCTATGGCAGGGGTCCTCAAACTTTTTAAACAGGGGGTCAGTTCACTGTCCCTCAGACCGTTGGAGGGCCGGACTATAGTTTTAAAAAAAACTATGAACAAATTCCTATGCACACGGCACATATCTTATTTTGAAGTAAAAAAACAAAATGGGAACAAATACAATATTTGTATTTGCATGTGGCCCGCGGGCCATAGTTTGAGGACCCCTGGTCTATGGGTTTGGGGTTTTTTTCCTTAATCTCTTCACCTTTTTCACCCAGACCCTCAAAGCCTCTTCTCCCACCCCATGGATGATAGCTGTTAGTCTATTCTCTATCTATGAACCTGTTTGTATTGTGTTGGTTCATTTATGAGTGAAATCATATGGTACTTGTCTTTCTATGATGGGCTTATTTCATTTAGCATAATACTCTCCAGTCCTATCCATGCTGTCCTAAAGGGTAAGACTTCCTTCCTTTTTATGACTGAATAGTATTCCATTGTATAAATGTACCACAGCTTTTTTATCTGCTCATATACTTATGGACACTTAGGCTGCTTCCAAATATTGGCTATTGTATATAATGCTGCAGTGAAATAGAGGTGCATATGTTCATCCAAATTAGTGTTTTAGGTTTCTTCGGATATAGTCCCAGAAGTGGAATTACTGGGTCATAAGGTAGTTCCATTTTTAATTTTTTGAAATAACTTCATACTGCTTTCCACAGTGGCTGCACCAATTTGCATTTCCACCAACAGTGTATGAGGGTTCCCTTTGTCTCCACATCCTCACCAACACTTATTATTTGTTAATTTATTGATGATAGCCATTCTGACAGGTGTGAGGTGATATCTCACTGTGGTTTTAATTTGTATCTCTCTGATGACTAGTGATGCTGAGCATCTTTTCATATGTCTATTGGCTATCTACATGTTCTCTTTGGAGAAGTGTCTATGTGGAATCTAATGCTATAGTCTTTTAATGTCATCATTTATAACAGCCATGGAAGGAATAAAGGAAAGTCATACAATACCTCATTAAGAAATGAAGCTACAACAGTGCAGAAATAGTCAGACTGGTCCATCTAGTCACATTGGAAGCCTCACTCCATCTCTTTACAGTGTTGGAGGATGTGTGGGATGCTCCTGTTTACAGACAGAATTCGCCAAGTCCTAACATCCAACTTGGTTGCTCATGGTATTGTCATGTGCTCAGAAAATAATTCTAGAATTTTGATTACTATTAAATATAAGCAAATAAGTTTAGGGGATTTTATTGTATTACAGCTCACATACTGAAAAGTGCACAAATTATAAGAATATGAACAATTGAAATGTTCAAACTGAAGGATTTGCACAAAAGCAAATGCATCCATGTCACCAACAATCATATCAGGAAATAAATTCTATTATCATTCCAGATCCTCCCATGCCCCCCCTAGCCACTGCCCTCACCAAGGCATCCACTACCTTGATTTTAACACATAAGATGAGTTTTTGCATTTTAAAATTATTAGGAAGCTATCCCATTTTTTTAACAGTATGCCACAATTTATTTATTCTTTCAACTCTTTAGATGCACTGTTCATGAAATTGTCACGAAGTTGTCATGAAGAGTGTCACTGTAAAGTTTCTTGTACATACGTTTAGATGAACATTTACCCTCATTTTAGTTGGCTATATTGCTAGGACTGGAATTGCTGGTTGACACTACGTGTATATGTTCATTTTACAATGGAACAGTGGTAGACGGCTAGATAGACATGAGCAAAGTAAGGGCAATAGGCCAGGTACAGAAGGTCAGGGATACCTAGCAACAGGCAAAACTAGAAAAACAAAGACCTTGACCCCAGGGTAGCCTTTCCTCCCCTAGCATATCATTGGTCCTGCAGTTTAGAACCCCTAACCTTTCCTCCTTAGAGATGACATTTAAGCCTCAGTTGTATTTCAGCTCAAGGCCCAGAAAAGCAGCAAAACTGGACAAGTGACTTGTCCAGCTACATTGGCTAATGATCCCCTGACCTGGTGCCGACCAATCAATCAGTGGAAACCACAACCTTGAATGTGACGAATATTTTATTGAGATCCTCCCTTCGGACCTCCCCTAACATCCTCACCCTTAAAAGCTTTCAGGACAAGGGACCCTCTCCCTCCCCTTTCTTTTCATCCCCACAAGACAAGTTACCTCCTGAGCCCATTTCTTCTACCTCTGAGATTTTTTAAATAAATTTCCTCATATACTTTGAGTCTTGGCTCTGAATTCTTTCCTAGCCAGAACTCAAGTACTGGGGGTGCTGAACCAAGGTCTGGTCTGATTCCAGGGATCTAACACCTGGTGCTGTTCTCAGCATAGCCTACAGAACCATGAGCACTATATATATCACATTTCCACAACAGTAACAAAGAGTTCAAGCTATTCTTTATTTTCCCTACTTCTCTCCATTACTGGCAATTCTTCACTATAACAATTTCGATTGGTTGATGCATTTGATTTTAAGTTGCATTTCTCTGTGACTAATGAGGTAGACACTTTTTCATATATTTATTGGTTGTTTGTATAGGTTCTTTTCTGAAGTGGCTGTTCAATTCTCTAGGTTGTATTTCAATGGGATTATATGTCTTTTTTATTGATTTGTAAAACTTCTTTACATATTCTAGACATAAGTCCTTGGTGTCATATGAATTGCAAATCTCTTCTCCCAGATGGCTCTTTCACTCTACTAAGGTATGTTTTTTATGAAATTTCTTAATTATAATAAATGCCACTTTATTAACTTTTCCTGTATACCGTATTCAATGCTTTTGGAATTTTTATGAACTCTTTTAAAAATATATTTTAATAACTTTTTTAGAGAGAGAGGAAGTCAGAGGGAGAGAGGGAGAAACATTGATGGGAAAGTGCAACATCGATCAGCTTCCTCCTACATTCTCCCTACCAGGGATTGAGCCTGAAATCAGGGCATATGCCCTGACCAGGAATCAAACCAGTGACCTTTTGGTGCATGAGATGATGCCCAACCAGGGTGTTTTCACAAACTCTTTTTTTTTAATTTCTTTATTTCTTCTTTAAGATATTACTTATGTGTCCTTATTCCCCCATTACCCCTATTCCCCCCACTCATGCCCTCACCCCCCTGTTGTCTGTGTCCATTGGTTAAACTCTTTACTTACATCAAAGTGATAAAGATATTCTTGTATATTCTTTTAAAGATTTTATTGTTTTCTTTTTATGTTTAGATCTGTAACCCATCTAAAATTAACTGTTATGAACTACATGAGATATAATCAAAACAGGTCTTATTTGGGGGAAATAATAGTGAAGAAACCACAGTGACTGACTTCAAAGACCTTGCTTTCTAATGGACAATTGAACAATTAATTATAACATGGTAGATACTTCTAAGTGATACTGTAATGAGAAAGGGAAATTGTTATTTTAAAAACTATGCCTTGAGTTTGCATTAATAGACCTCAAGAAAATACCTTAATTAATCTGTCTGGTAAGGAGAGACAGGTTTCCTGTAATAGGTCATTTAGGTGTCTTCAGAGAAATAAGAGCTGTACTGCTCTGCATAACAATAAGTCTTGTGGGGTGGGGGGACTGAGATATCCTGGAACTGTAGAATGAAGGTGCTTCAGCTCATATGATTCCAGAGCAAGATGGCAGCAAGGACCTGAGGGGGAGGCTGCCCACTGAAAAACTGCCTGCAGGAAGATTGGTGCAGGAACATTGGGATGGTGATGTTGAATATTCTCCATTCAGTGTCTCCTGTTATGGGCAGTGATATAATCTCCTTCAGTTATTCCTAAGGCATTAAGTAGATGCTTTTATACTTAAAAGCCCAGGAGGTGTATTTGTTCTTCTGTGTTCTTCTACCTTTGTGATCTCTGTCTTCCACGTAGCTTTTTTTTTTTCCTCTGTCTGTTTTGACCACTATTTTATTAAGAGGATTTATATATCTAGTGATTACTGTCTGTCTAAACCAGCAGTTCTCAATCTGTGGGTCGCAACCCCTTTGGGGGTCAAACGACCCTTTCACAGGGGTCGCCTAAGACCATCGGAAAACACATATATAATTACATATTGTTTTTGTGATTAATCATTATGCTTTAATTATGTTCAATTTGTAACAATGAAATTGGGGGTCACCACAACATGAGGAACTGTATTAAAGGGTCGCGTCATTAGGAAGGTTGAGAACCACTGGTCTAAACCCTCCATTCCTATGCTCTTCCCAGGGTTTGAGGCACTCATTTGGGAAAGCCACAACTATGTGAAATATAGCTCCTCCTGAGTAGTGTCACTTTTAACTGACTATCACAAACACAATGCACCCCAAAGGCTGCCTGGCCATTGTTATAATAATATCATGTTAATACACTGTATTTCCTTCATCTATCCTCCTCCCACACACCTTGATTTCCAGTTTACCCCCGTCCCCTCCACTTAAATCTTCACTGCCTATGTTTTTTGTTTGAGATAATTGAAGGATTCTAAAGCAATTTTCCACAACTTCATAACCACCCATCGACCTGTAGCCACACATTCTAGTTCCTATCTGTTATCATAATGATCTGTGCTCCTGCCCTAGGCCAATCAGTCCACTTGTTTACTAGATCTCATACCTTGTTGCCTATTCAAGGCCATGGCTGCAGGGAATTCTTCATTTTCCCTCTCACATCATTGTGTTTTCTCGCTCTATCTAATTGTTCCCACCAGCATGCAATTGTGTTCTGATTTATTCCACCTTGAAAACCATAGGCCCTGTCATTGTTATTCCTACTTTTCCTACCACTCTTAAAGGAGGCTATCCTTTGCAGCAGAATTTCTTAAAAGAGCTGCCCTCATCTTTTATGCCTAATTCCTCTCACTCTCTTATTTATTGAAACTACTTCAACCAGGCTTTCATCTCACCCCACCTCACACTCCACCAAACTACTCTTGTCAGGTCACCCTCATCTCTTAAAAGAGTTGATCACCCCTTCCTACCTAAAACCCTTCTCTTACTGAACTCCTAGGGCTCCACCCAGTTCTGGCATTTCCCCCAAGCTCATGGATCTCTTCTTCCAAACCTTCATTGCTTGTTCTTGCTTTTCTTTCCAATTTAAGTACTGGTGCCTCAAGGCATAGAACTTCTCCCTCTGCTTTTTCCATATATATCCTCTCCCTTCAAGATTGCATCCAAGCTCATGCTTTGAAGAACATTCACGTACCAGTGACTCTCACATTTTATCTCTAACTCAGACTTCTTTTCTGAAGCTGGACTTTTACATCAAACACTCTGATTGGCTTTCCACCTGGATTTTAACAGACACTCAGCTCAGCATATCCACAACTGAACTTCTGATCTCTCCCTTCTATCTGCTCCTTATGTAGTCCTCACCATACACTATTGATTAATGAAAGCTTTGTTCTAGTCTTCCCAATGTAAGGTTAAAAACCTTGACATTATTCTGATTTCCTTTTTCTTACTTTTGCATAATCCAAACTGTTGGAAAACTCTATTGTCTTTTCCTTCAAAGTGTATTCAGAACTACACCACTTCTCATGTTCTGAATGTCTTTGCTCTTGTCCAAGATTCCATTGCCTTTTACATGAATCACGTTATGTGGTCTCCCAGTCTTACCCTTGCCCAGTACTCTATCTCAACATAGTAACCAGATGGATCTCTAAAATGGAAGTCAAATCACAGGATTTTTAACCTTCAGATGGCTTGTGCCTTATTCTGAGGAAAAGCTCAGTCTCTCACTGTGGCCCACAAGAAGCTAAATGATTGGACTCCCTTAACTTATCTGGCTTTATCTCATACTTGCCCCTCCTTTGTTCATTGTGCTCCCATCCCACACTGTTCCTTGAGCTTCCTCATGCTGTTCCAGGCATTCCTGTATTAGGACAAACGACTGTTCCATCTGTCCAAAAAAAGTTCATTCATACATACAAAGCTCACCAATTCACCTCTTTCAAGATTTTGCAAAATATATCTTCAACTATGAGGTCTACTATGAATAGTTTATTCAAAATTGCAACCCAATCTTTCAATACCCAACATTCCATATATCTCTTACCCTGCTATGTTTTTTCTTAGCTCTTATCACCATCTACCATACCATGAAATTTATTCATCAGTTATGTTTATAGCTAATTATATACAACACTAGTAGCCCGGTGCATGAAATTCGTGCACATTAAAAGGGAATTAATTGCCATAACCGGTTCGGCTCAGTGGATAGAGCATCTGCCTGTGGATTCAAGGGTCCCAGGTTTAATTCCGGTCAAGGGCATGTACCTTGGTTGCGGGCACATCCCCAGTGGGGAGTGTGCAGGAAGGCAGCTGATTGATGTTTCTCTCTCATCGATGTTTTTAACTCTCTATCCCTCTCCCTTCCTCTCTATAAAAAATCAATAAAATATATTTTTTTAAAAAGGGAATTAATTAGTGGAGATATTTTAATATTGCTATTTGCCCTTTCTCTATAATAGAAGTGTGAGAGATGAAAGGAAATTAGTAAAATGTATATGAAAATAATATATAAATTTATTAATAAATAAACAGTAACAAAAGGATATAACAACAACAGAGGCATGATATAAAAACGACAAAAAC
>NW_005361351.1:1950671-1953412 GCF_000412655.1 Myotis brandtii
AATCAGGATTTTAAAAAGATTCCCAGGTGATTCTAATATGCAGCCAAGGTTGAGAACCACTGATCTATAGATATAGTATTTCCAAAGGTAGCTTCAATAATAGATCCATCACAAATCATTTCACTTCCATGCTCTGCTCTGAGGGTGGGTTCCTGCCTGAAACCTCGCCCTCCAAGAAACAGCTGGGGGAAGGCGCAGCCGTTTCCAAGATGACCCCTGCAGGATTGACTTCCTTCTGGTTGGTTGTGCTTCTGGCTGTGATGTCACATCCAGGGTTTTTATATAAGTAGATGAGCTCTATGAGGGAAGATATTTTTGTCTATTTTTTCACTAATTTTTCAGAAGTTTTTTGGATAAAGACAATACTAGTAGGTACTCAATACTATTTGCTAAATGAATGCATTATTCAAGGCAGGTGACCTGGGGCACACAAAAAAGGGTTCAAATGGTACCACAATAGAGACTATTCTATTGTCCACACAATTTAAGAAGTACCAGCAGTTTTATTGAAAAGTTAATTCCAGAATCCAATATATATTTTACTATAGTATACTATATATAAAATATAGAGAGAATATAATAATATTATATATATATATATTAAACTATATATGCATACATACACAAATACACAGAAACATGGGTAATTTTTATTCAACTTAAATTTTCAAGTTTAAAAGTATCTCTAAAGATTCAATTTAGTGATAGATATGTAGATTGATCCTATGTGATGGCTAAATAAAGATTTTAGCTTTTAGAGTATGCATGACCCTTAAAAAATTGTGTTTTAATCAGGATATGTTCTGTTTGAAGATGCTATATACTTCACTTGACAAAGTAAGAATCATTATATTTTTTTCATCAAATCCTTTTGGACTTTTTTTTTAAATATATTTTATTGATTTTCTACAGAGAGGAAGGGAGAGAGACAGAGAGTTAGAAACATCGATGAGAGAGAAACATCGATCAGCTGCCTCCTGCACATCTCCTACTGGGGATGTGCCCGCAACCCAGGTACATGCCCTTGACCGGAATCGAACCTGGGACCCTTGAGTCCGCAGGCTGACGCTCTATCCACTGAGCCAAACTTGTTTCGGCAAATCCTTTTGGACTTAGGGTTGCATACAATATATTGAAACTTTTCTAAATTGTATCTATGCACCAAATAGAAAACATTTTTAAAAGATTCATGCCATTTAAAAGATGTATATATTTTTCTAATTATTAAGCTCTTCAAAGTAGGAATACAGACCATTATCTTTGTACCTAGAGACTCTTATAGATGCTCAAGAAATATATGTGTCCTTATTAACTAGTTGATAAAAAATATAACTCACTTCTATCTACCTGACTCCCAAATTTATCACATTGTTGGAAGTAATTAATACTTAGCTAATATTGGTCTTCAGACAAACAGATAATTTGTGGTTGATTTCTAAGGTCATTCTCTGGAAATTGTCCTCGAAAATGGCCCTAAAAGTTGTCATCACATAGCCTAGGCCACTGGTCGGCAAACTCATTAGTCAACAGAACCAAATATCAACAGTACAACGATTGAAATTTCTTTTGAGAGCCAAATTTTTTAAACTTAAACTATATAGGTAGGTACATTGTTATTAACTTAATTAGGGTACTCCTAAGGCTTAGGAAGAGCTACACTCAAGGGGCCAAAGAGCCGCATGTGGCTCGCGAGCTGCAGTTTGCCAACCACTGGCCTAGGCCATTATCTGTTCACTCTTTTCACAAACCTACAAGGTAACACACCAAAGGTCAAGCAACAAAAGCAAGATCCAAATTGTGGTCACACCTAAACATGACAGAATCCTTCACTAGAAGAAAAAGGGAGGGCAGTTAAGACTCAAGTGGAAAAATGCTGGAATTTTACAAGCAGTGAACTAGATGCCAATATTTCCTTTCACTTTTTTTTAAAAAAATATTTTTTTATTGATTTCAGAGAGGAAGGGAGAGGGAGAGAGAGAGAGAAACATCAATGATGAGAGAGAACCATTGATCAGCTGACTCCTGCACGCCCCCTGCTGGGGATTGAGCCAGCAACCACAGCATGTGTCCTTGCCAAAATCAAAACTAGGACCCTTCAGTTGGCAGGCTAATGCTCTACTCACAGAACCAAACCAGCTAGGGCTCCCTTTCACTTTTTAACATAAGATGAGGTACTCTGTTGAAGAAAGTACTAGATTATTAGTGTTATTGTAAAATGGAACAGAATTTGTCATTACAGAGTCAGTGTGTGTGTTTCTGTGTGTAGCTGTGTTTTTGCGTCTCTGTGTGTGGATGTCTGTGTGTGTGTGTTGCATCTGTGTGTTTCTATGTCTGTATATATCTGTCTGTGTATCTGTGTGTCTATGTGTGTGTGCCTGGGTGTGTGTCGGTGCATGTGTCTGTGTTCCTGTGTGTGTGTGTTTCTTTGTGTGTTTCTATGTGTGTGCCCTTAGTTCAGTGCAAGCCATTTTATTTTGTTAAGATGCAGATGTTTTTTCACTTTTCCTCTCACAGTATCTGCAAAATTTAACTGAGATCTAATTTATTTATATACTAGAGGCCCGGTGCACAAAAATTTGTGCACTCTGGGGGGGAAGGGGGGGTCCCTCAGCCCAGCCTGTGCCCTCTCGCAGTCTGGGACCCCTCAGGAGATAACGCCCTGCTGGCTTAGGCCTGCTCCCGGGTGGCAGAGGGCAGGCCCAATCCCTAGGTGCAGCCCCTGGTCGGGCTCAGAGCAGGGC
>NW_005361351.1:1954384-1975455 GCF_000412655.1 Myotis brandtii
CCTCCTTCACTGAAGGAAGCAAGCCTCCCTGTTCGCATCGGCTGCCTGGCTGCCGGCTGCCATCTTGGCTGACAGTTAATTTGCATATCTTCCTGATTAGCCAATGGGAAGGGTAGCGTTTGTGCGCCAATTACCATGTTTCTCTTTTATTAGTGTAGATTGTTTTTTGTTTGTTTTTTTAGATCTAATTTATTGTTGAAAATAAACTGTTCTACTAATATCTAATGCTTGGTGTAAGCCATTCTCATTCTTGGAATTATTTAAAATTCCACAGAAACTAAAAACTAAAACTGAGATTTTTTTTTAAATTGAGGAACTCAAACTGGTAGAATTGAGATCTGAAATCTGCTGGTTTGTGCAGATTGTTTCGTAAGATAGGAAGTTGGGGTTTGAGTTGATTTAATGGAGGGTAAATGACTCATTAGTGCTGGTATGTAATATCAGTAGATGTCCTAACTTAGCTTTACTTTTAGTGTAAAACCTAATATTAATAGTTACATGAAGCTTCATTATACTGCAATTTTCTCACTCCTTTTTTCTATCTGTTAACCAAGTATCACATCTTTCATTAAGTATCTGTTAAGGAAAATGTTGTACAATCGATGAAGGTAGAATGAAGAGTCTCAAGTCCATCAGATTTGGAGAAAAAACCCATAGAAATTTGGGATGATATTACTGAGGAACATATATTCTTTGAACTTTTTGGAAAATGCGTGTGTATTACCATAAAAGGTGTTTCAGAAATAGATTTGTTTTTATACTCTGTATCTCTTTACTTATTGTTATGTTGGAAAATAATAAAACATGTAACACTGCATAAAAATAAACCTCTGTGTAAAACCCATAACTATTCTTGTTGGAAAATGAGAAAAGAAAAAAGTGAAAGTTTTCTGATATTTATACTTCAAAAGGTGCATCTGAGAAACAAAGATCAAGAAATATTAGACAAATAATAGATGCGTCTGTCTGGCAGTTTTGTTGGTCTGTGAGGTACTTTAGGTGACAACAAAGATAACCACAGCAAAGCACACCAGGAACTCTGTGGGAGTGTGCTTGACATGCAAAGTGGGCTCTGGCTTTTGGGTGCTCTTGTGATGCTAGTCGCTTTAATAAGTAATAAACCAAAGAAACAAAATGTTAATAAAAATACACTTTCAGGAATTTTGTTATTACTTGAGTTGAGACATATCTATATTCATTTATTATTTCTCTTTGTTTATTATTTCTGCAGAAGTTTTGAACTCATAAGTAATTCACATGTATTTGCAGATTAATGCACTCAAGCCAGTATCCCTTGATACATTTCTCCTTTAAGATTTTTTAATGAGGTGCTATTTTTGATGTAAATATCTTCTAAGTAGTAATCCAGACAAAATGAAGTTTTCCTGAGTGTTGATACTTATATTGACATAAGCAATAATGTGAACAAGCCAGAGCTTTCCTGTACACGTGGCTAGGCTTTCTCAGAAAGGCTTGAGGAGGCTGGTTCCCATTGCCAGACAACAGCGTCACACAATGATTAGGTTTTTGTCCAAAATGACTTATTAAAAAGATGAAAGATATTGTTCTTTAAGACTATGTTCAGCAGTCTTTGTCTGAAATGACCTTAAGCATAGTACTCATGACAAAATGTAATCCCTTTTCAAATACTGCATGCTCACTTCATGCATTTTAAACACGGGACTTCAAGACCTGCGTGCTCTCTGCAACAACTTCTTCTAAAAAGTTCCTACACTAGTGCAAGTATTAACTTCATTTTTATTCATAGCCATTAAGCTTATGGGAAATCAAGTTCAGCAGCAACATTAAATGCAAATGGGAAGAAAGAAGTGGGAGAGAGGAAGGGGGGAGATTAAAGGAGAAAAGGAGGAAAGGGAAACACTGGCACGTGATCTGGGCAGGAAACCAGATGATGCAAATTAACACAGAATGTTGAGAATTAATTGGATGCCATCTTCAAAAGAAGTTTAATCCCTTTGCTTCTGTAACTCTGCCATAAAAGATGAAGATATCTATAGAATACTTATTCTATTTCCTACAGATTTACTTCTCAATAGTTTTATTCTTATTTCAAAAGAGGGAAAAATCATCCTTTGGGAGCATTGATAGACTAGAAAAATACTGACTAAAATTTCTGAAATGGAGTGTTATAGCACACACAGAATTTAATAATAAATTTCAATATAGCTTCCCATTTTTTATAGCATATGTTTAAAATAACATATTTTTAAAAAATATCTTCTTGAAAACCTGCCAAAGCACAGGGCCGGCTCCTTTCCTCATCTTGCCGAAGACCAGGAGTGGGTTTATTAAAATATGTGCTCCAAATACTCTTAGTATTAAAAACAGGACAGGGTTATATGATTTGCCTGAAGACTGTCTGGATAACGCTGGTGGTCCACGAGTAGAGGGAAGAGAGGTTTAGTCAAGTCAGCATGAAAGACCCTCCTGGAGTCAGCCCACCTCCAACCAACCCCTGTTCATCATATTAAAACTGTGTGGCCCTAACCAGTTTGGCTCAGTGGATGGAGCGTCGGCCTACAGACTGAAAGGTCCCAGGTTCGACTTCAGTCAAGGGCATGTACCTTGGTTGCGGGCACGTCCCCAGTTGGGGGTGTGCAGGAGGCAGCTGATCAATGTTTCTCTCTCATCGATGTTTTTGGCTCTCTATCCCTCTCCCTTCCTCTCTGTAAAAAATCAATAAAATATATATATTTAAAAAAAACAAACAAAAAACTGTGTGGACTGTCAGAGGCACTGCTTCCAAATTAGCATTATGGATGCATTTTTATATTTTTAAGATACTTCTTGGCAACCACATGATACAACAGGTGTGGCTGCTCTAAATGTGATAATTAATGTTGGTCAATTATTTTAAAGTCTAGAAGAATCTGTTCCATTTTTAACTATAAGGTCGCTTTCATTATGAAATTATGTAACCACAGAATAGAAAGTAAGAAAACACCTCATGATTCCACAACCCTAACAAGGCAAGTTATATACTGACCTGGAAAA
Organism: Myotis brandtii; assembly: GCF_000412655.1. Classification (NCBI taxonomy): domain Eukaryota; kingdom Metazoa; phylum Chordata; class Mammalia; order Chiroptera; family Vespertilionidae; genus Myotis; species Myotis brandtii. Next base: position 1,957,400 of record NW_005361351.1, read on the forward strand.
ACTTCGTCTGTGTGCATTGGGTATAATGTTAAATGCATATCAGTGTGGATAATGCAAATATCAGTGGGGGCCTCCTGCCCTTTGTAACTTCTCTCAATACTGCCAGTTCTACTGACCACCTCAGGCCTACTGTCTTCATGAGCTTTTCTGCTTCCAAATCCTGTCCCAATTCGTAAGGCCTTCATTTTTCCCTATGTGAACCCAGATAAAAACTCAGCTTTCTACCAACTACCCCATTGTTCTCCTGTCCGTGCCCCTCGGCACCACCAAGTACTAACACACCCACCCTCAGACACTGAGCACTCAGGGATTAAACCTTTTTGTAAAGTACCAAATCTGTGACACTTTCAGAAGAACACCAAAACCATAAAATCAGAGACTTTTTGTTTTGTAATTATGCAAATACTATGCCATATCTTACTTTAATATTTGGATCTGACTATCCTGTGTGGATTTCATTGTACCTGGAATTTCTGGTACATTAGTTTCTCCTTCCCTCCCCCTCTCCCTTCCTTCCTTCCTCCTTTTCTCCGTTCCCTTCTTCTCTCCTTCCCTCCCTCCCTGCCTCCCTTCTCCTTTAACAAAAACAATTCCTGCATGCCTGCCTTTATTTTATATGTAAGCTCATACTATTTATTTTAGGAATTCCAGTTCAAAAAATATTTCTTGGGAGCTATTTGATTTCCTTTTATAACATGACCCAATTGCTTTCTAAGTGTACTATACAACTGGATCCTAAGATTTTTTTTTCTTTCATTCTTCGATTAGACCCATGATTTCTTGAATGTCATTTACTCTTTATTTTCAGATATTCTGGTTGGTTTTGCAGGTGATTCTGTTATCATTGTAACTAGCTAGCTGGTATTAATAGGAAAGGGACAAAAGGAAGGCCAGACATTGCAAGCTTTACCATCTGGGCAGTTTCACCAGGAAGCTGCAACTTCATACTCCACAGGGAATCACTGGTCCATTCCCCATAAATCACTGGAGGAAGGGGTCCATCATTGGGGAAGATGGACACATGGTTTTGTTGGATTTGCATTCACAGTATTTTCTCAACATCATCAACCTTTAGGTGAGGCCTGAACATTCTCCAGTCTCTTCCAGGTCCAACCCACTCTTATTGCCCTGCCCTAGACCAGGTTCATTTCTTCATATTGTTGCTGTAGGCCTTTCCTTATATTCCCAGGTGAAACTCATTGTATATTACCCTCTCAACTGATTGACATTGTGATGACAGAATTCTAGATTCAAAATGATTACCTTCAGAGCTTTGACACAAGTATCTGCTGACTTCTAGAACTGCCTCCCTGCTACAAATGAAACCAAACCCATGCCAGTCTGTTTTGTGTTCCAAATAACGCATATTCACCCTGAATCTCTTCTGGAAGCTTTAAGATGTGTCCTTTATCCTTGGTGTCTCAAAATTCAAGAAGCTGTGTCTATGTGTCAGTGCTTTCTCATTGTCCAGTCAGCACATTTTATCTAAAACATATGCCTTTCTTTAGTTCTATCAAATTCTACTCTGTTAGATTAAATTTACCCCTCCATTTTCAAGGCCCTATCTTTTTTTTCTTACACAACAATCATATTGACTCATTGATTGAACTTCTAGTCTCTCTTCTAATATTTCCTATTTCTTTATCTCTTTGTTGATTTATTCAATTGCTTCAATGGACTTTTATTTTTCTATTTTTAAAATACATCCTATTAAAAATTCCAAAAATTTGAACTGAAATAGTTTCTGGGTCAGTATGTAAGTAGCTTAGAAATTGTCATTCTCAGCCACACAAGAATAAAAGCTAAACAAACAGAAAATCAACAACTCTTCTTAGAACCATCGTAGCACTGAGGTCACAGGGCAAATGAAGAGACAGAGAATCACAACTCACATTGTCAGACTCACCGAAAGGAAGTTCCTTGGGAACCATATCAACTTTTGCTTAATTTTTTTAACTCAAAAATAATTTTGGAGTTTTTAAATTCCTTTTATTTGTAGTCTGTTTTTATTTCACAGAAGCACTATCATCTTGAATCTTTATTAGGATACTACTAAGTGGAGATGATTTTTAAATCTCTTCTCTTTCCTTAAATTTTTGGTATCACTTCCACTATGTGTAACAAAACATTCATCCTGGTAATTTTGAGAGGGGGCACTACTGGTGTCTTTCTGGTGTCTGATGGCCTTTGGTTGTCTGCTTATGTTTGTGAATGAAGGACTAGAGTAATTAAAAAGGCTGGTCAGGATTTCTTCCACACCATGGTAGTCTGTTTCTATAATTCTCGTGAATTGGTAGACTGAACCTAACCTCTGCTCACCTGGTGAGCTTTGGTAACTGGAAGTTTCAGGGTAAGAGGCACATGTGGGGAACAGGCAGGAAAGCTGGGCCCTCCCATCTCCATCTTTGAATGAAGAAGGCTTGACTCTGGCATCAACACTGAAGGCAACTCTGCCCCTTCCTATGTTCAGTGGATGTGCATCACTTATAACCTTGAGAAAAGTGCTGCTCCAGAAAGGTGTGTGTGTGTATGTGTGTGTGTGTGTGTGTGTGTGAGCACGTGTGTGTGTGTGAGAGCACGTGTGTCTGCCTGTCTGTAATGGCTTGCACAGGTCTTCCCTTAACAGCTCTGCCATTAATGGTGTTGATCTCTGCCGTGTGTCTGCCTGTCTGTAATGACTTGCACAGGTCTTCACTTAACAGCTCTGCCATTAATGGTGTTGATCTCTGCCCCACTTCCCATACTTTCATGCAACATGATTAGGGTTTCTGGAGGACACTTCAGAAGGGAGAGGCCTTGTCTCTCCTCTAATGCTATTTCCTATGCACGTTCCAGGCGAGGGTTAGCTCTGATTTACTTATAAATAATACTAAATGTTTTCCATGCCCTAGATATTTATCAATATTTTTTACTGGCTGTTAACTCTCTCTTCTTCCTCTCATACCTTTTATAAATATACTTTCTTATTCTTTACTGTTACTTTAGTGAGATTTTAGGAACAAGGGGGAACAATCACATGCGCTTTGTCTGCTAACTTGAACTGAAAAAAAGCACAACTTTCCCATGAGCATTTGTGTTAAAGATCTTCCTGTGCTTTTTATCAGAGCATAATATTCCATTCAGTACCTGCTCCATCACTTATTTGCCTATTTTCTGTTTGTATACCATCTTTTCAGTTTTTATGCTTAGAAACATGATACAATGAATATTATCTGTACATGCAGTTTTCACCTTCACTTAAATTATTTTCTTTGGATAAATTCCCAGAAATAGGATCAGTGAGTAAAGAAGATATTTCTTTGTATGACTCAAATGACTTTCCAAAGGACTTATGCCAATTTACGACACCAACAGTAAATGAGAACAATAGTTTCCATGCACTTTTTCACCTTTGGTCACTATTTTAAATATTTGCTTTCCTGTAACTTTTAACTTTTTAAATTCTTAATCAGTTCATTAAGTCTCCAGTTATTACTTTAGCCTGGCTCATTAGTAAAACAAATGATTTTATAAAATAATCTCTTTGATTTCTTTTTTTTAATGAAAGTACAGATTTTATTCAGGTTCTTTTGATTTTAATGTGCTCACATTTAACTAGAAAGTTAAGTAAAATTAATTCCCATGTTTTACTTAGTAATTTTGCCTTTATCTACTTCTCAAACAAAATCTATGAAAGTCACTCAGAGAAATCTACTATCACCATCAGTGCTCCATTTCCAATGGAAATCTACTACTTTTTAACTTAGTAATACATTTCCTCTTGCCTGTAACTACAACAGACACAAAAGACTAAACCAATTGGCTTTAAGAGGTAACAAATTCCTTTTAAAAATAAAATTTATGGTACCTACCAACTATTATTTGAGACCAACAAATAATTGGTTAAGTAAATACCTTTTATGGCATTGTGTGCAAATATTAAGTATAATTTTCAAGTCAACCTGTAGGGTATATATTATTGTGTGTTAACTAGATTTTATTTAACAACAGGTAAGAAGCAGCAAATAGAAAATTTGTTTTAGATTAACGTAATTATGTTAGAAGGACCCTTTGAATGAAAAGTAAGTTTTTCACCAGCAAAGCAGGTCCAGATAGAGAAAATATTTCAAATCTTGTATAGATAGCAGGAAAAAAAAACCACACACAACATTGACTTTTAAATTAATGATCAATTATGTCATCAAAAACAAACTTTTAAATATGTTCAAGCTCCATTTAGAGAAAAGTATTTTTAATATATTTTAGAAAATTATGTTCATTATATATTGAGTCTTGAAATTATAATGTGGTTAACAGGAAAAATATTTTTATATAATATATTTTATTCAAAGAGTTATATATAAATGAGAAACTCTTCAGAAGAAATAATATGTTTAAAATTTTCAAATTATGCAGTTAAAAATTTGGGAGTCTATGACTTTGCCATGAGACAAGCACATTGGGCTCAATGTAGATTGAAATTCTATCCTCAAGTGTCTGATGATAAATTTGGAGGAAGTTGATTTACATATATAAACCTGTGGAATAATTAGTATATAAAATAGTATATCGTGAACTAATAAATACTAAGTATAACTGACCAGAGAATAGAGTACTAATTATACATTATTGAAAATACAAATCAAAAGAGTATAGAGAGCTGTCATGTTTGTAATTCCCCCAAAATTCATATGTGAAATCCTAACCCCTAGTGTGATGGTGTTAGGAAGTGGGCCTTGGGAGGGGATAGGGTCATGAGGGTGGAGCCCTCATGATGGGATTTAGTGCCCTTATAAGAAAACACATGGTAAAGCTTGTTTTTTTTCTTTGCTCTCAGCCATGTGTCCACCAGGAGAACAGTGTCTATGAACTAGGAAGTAGGCCTCTTTGCTCTCAGCCATGTAAGGACACCAGGAGAACAGTGTCTATGAACTAGGAAGTAGGCCTTTATCAAATACCAAATCTATAGGCATCTTGATCTTGGACTCATAAATTTTTATTGTTTACTCCACCCAGTCTGCAGTATTCTGTTATAGCAGCTCAAACTACGTAAGACAAGACCTAACAGGTAAATATTGACTTAACTAAATACAGGGAATTTTATAGAGGTCTGAGTTACCGCCTTGAGATTCCTGCTCTGACTGGTATGTTATTGCATTTCATTTTCCTAAACTAAATTATAACTCAATCTATTGGAAAATACTAACCACATAATTTCAGTTTATATAAAGATAATTCAATATGCACCCTGACCAAGAAATACACCTTTAAAAGTATCTCTAAAATTATTCCATGAACAGGCTAGTCAGTAATACAAGATCATATCCATTATATATAAGCATGAAAATTATGCAAGTGAAAATTATCTTTTTCTCTGGGGTGCTTTTAAAAATCTTGTCATTGCAACAATGTTGAAACTGAACACTTACATATTGATGAAACCAGGACCAAGGAGAACAAAATTAGATCTTATTCTAGTGTATTCACTCCTAACTGAAATCTGATAGGAGTAAAGAAAAATTCTATGCCAAAACCCCAGCTTAGCAGAAACTCTCTTAAAATCAAAAGAGATAACTTGGATTCTGTGGTTACTAATAAGCTACAATCAAATTCCACCATAAGGACTCAATACACACATGTAAATGAAGAGGAGCATAGCAGCCAGGATGGTTCCCACAGCTGCCGTGCCTCCCTCACCATGCCGGTTGTCCTCTCCTTAGGAACAACCACTGACATGCTTCCCATCAGACTTATTTTCTACAAAACATGTGAGAAAGGAAAAGAAAGAATGCTAGATTTTATTTGAATAGAAATATACTTGCATCCTTTCTAATGTTGTTGGGAAAAAACACACACAAATAATTGGTTTAAAAAGGCTTTTGGGGGGCATGAGGTCCCAATATTATACATGGTTTCCAAGATGATCTTATAAGGCAGGTACCATTATTGTCCCATTTTTCAGATGAGAAAAATGAGATCCAGAGAGTGTAAGTGATTTATTTTCAAGGTTCTACACCTAGTAAATGACAACGTATTTCAGCCATGTCCAAATTTCAAAGCAATGTCCTGCACTAGTACGATATATTGTTTCCCTAATGTATTTGACAGTGTCCACATTAGCCAGTCAGGTTAAGTCTTCTTACCTCCTCAATAATTGATTTTTAAAAATAAATGAAAATCAACCATGAATGAATAGTCTCTAAATTTTCCAAGGATAAAAGATTTTATGCCACAGGAAACTTTGACATTCTTAGCCTGTTTTTCTGGTGTGCTAATGAAAGAGCTTGCTCAATTTAAGACTTCTTTGAGGCATATGCTAACAGGAGGGTTTTGTCTCTTTCAACAAACACAGATATGGTACATTTAAGAATTACATGAAAATCTGCAATTATTCTATCAGCATAGTATTTCCTCTGTCCCAGATAGAACAGAAACCCTGCAGATTACAGGATGTTAAAGGGGTAAGTAAGGCTTTGCCTCTTCTGCCAGAATTCTCTGTGGTCCAGCTCACAGATGCTCCTTAGTCAAGCAGTTTGTCAACCCTGGGGACATCCTAAATATGAGAGCAGTTGTGGATCATCCGGTTCCCAATTGTGCACTAGATGAGTGAAACTGTCATCACATGGACACTACAAGCTGAAATCTCATAAAACTATCAACATGGATGATGTGTCAGCCACGCTATGGAAGCATGTCCATATTCACGTATTTCAAAATCTTAACAACTTTTTCCCCAACTGGGAAAGCAAAGTTTTAAGATATCATTCAATACTCTCTTTTGAAGTTTATGAAAATGAATGTACATTCATTGTTTATTTTCTCACCAGTGATGTCTTAAATCACCCAGGATCTGAAAATTACCCAAATGAAAAGGTTCTAAGAGGAAATAAGCCAACTCTGTTCTTTTGACAATTAAATGAATAAAATGTTTATTCACATGCTGGTGAGTCAACCCTTTAAGAGTGAATATATGAGTTAAGTATTACTCATTTATTACAAAATTATCTCTACATATTAACTGATACAATTTATGCACATATCTTAGTGAAATAACTAATTATTGGATAGTATAACATCTACAATTTATATTTGGGGAAGTGTAGGTTATATTGTCATATTGGCTCATACTAAGAGGAGTAAAGATACTTAGTCACACCTATATATGGATATTTAAAAAATTGGATTGTTAATCCAGAAAATCAATTTTTTTAAATTTACTCTAACACTGGTTCCCTTGTTATATTCTCTTTCTGGACTCATTGAAGGGGTGAGGAGGGGATAAAACATCTCCAAATATATATTAATACATTAAATATAGGATAAAAAGGATTCTTATTTTCTTAAGAACAGTTTCTAATTTTTCACTCTTTTGACTCCTGCCCCAACTCCAATATCACGCGGAAATCCTATGCCAGCCAAGAGGGACCTGAGTTTACCCTCTGTGTATCATGTAAAACAAGCTAGGCCCAATTCTTAAGGGTTAATATGCTTAAGCTTCATCTGCCTTATTTGAGTAAATATTTTGAAGAATATTAACTGATGTCTGTTCTCCTAACTAAAAAGTAATATAGCTCATGAGACTTGCAAAGTCAGGTAATTGATTCCAAAGGGAATTCAGAGGGAAGAATTGCAATTTCCTCTAAAGGAAACACCATGTTTGGAATCTTCAGTAGCTGTCGCTACGTTATTAACAGCCCTACTTATATTTGATAGACAAGTAATAATGTGGTCATCCATCTCTAAGACAGCAGATATGAATATATTTCTAACTTTATAAATGAACTTTAAAAGCCCTACAGACAAATTTCATTAAGTAAAGAAATGGAAATTGAGTAAATGGAGTCTTTGGATTTTATTGATGACTAAATCTTCACTTTTCTACAACTGCTAATAAGGATCTTGAATGTTTACCAAATAAAATAAACATTTCCCTCGTTTGAGATGCAGTGCTCTTTGAGCAAGATCATGCAGGATGCTTTGGGGATGCCTGCACTTACACTTTCTTAAAGTTGAGCAAACATCCTATAGGAAGAGCGTCAGCCATGGCAGAGTTCTGACCTCCCACAGATGAAACCCAAGAAGGATTCTCTATGTTCCACCATCAACCCTTCTTGTTACCTAGACATGTCAAAGGTCAGCAGAATAACATGTTTCAAGACCTCATCTCAACCAAATATAATTCAACATTGAATTTCTGGTGTTTTAGTCAGTTAGGATAAATAAAGTGGTTGATTATTAAAAACAACTCTTTCTTGATATAATGTAGAAATTACCCCTTTTCAGAATAAATTATCTTTCTCTTAATCTCTTTCTTGATATAAATTACCCCTTTTCAGAATAAATTATCTTTCTCTTAAAAAACAGTTTGGGCTGTATTGTTACCCTAAGTTAAGAACTTTCAGACATTCTTGAACATTTGCACATGGACAGTCCCAAGGTCCTCATCAGTTCATCTCCCAGGATGGCTACACATTTAAGAGAAGCTTTCAAATTGTAAAGAGATCATTTACTTAGTGCTACTAGTATCTTTAAAAGTTCCTGTTTTGTTGCACATGTCAGTTATCTGGTGAGATTTATTAAAACTCCTAGAGTGTGGGTTGAAGAGGCAAGAAATAGAAAGAAATTGACTTTAGTTTCAAAGAATATTTCTGATATTGAAACCAAATTAAAAAAAAAACAACTACCTTGTATGGCTCACTCACTTCCACACACATGTATTGAAACCAAATTAAAATAAAAAAGACAACTACCTTGTATGGCTCACTCACTTCCACACACATAGAAAATTAAAACAGAACTATAACTTAACCAATGAACGTAGACTGTGGGCTCCCAGCAGCCAGGCTCTTACTTATTGGAAACTATTTTTCAAGAGATTATGCCCATCTGAGGGCAGGACAATTTATGACAAAACATTTGTTGATAGATATTTTGATATCAGGAAATATATTATGCATAAAAGGGTGACCAATTACCTTCAATTTGTATTAAATCATTGCTTCATTCATCATTATGGCATATTGTGTGCTAAGCCCCGGAGACTTTGAGACCTTGAGACACAATGATGGAAAAAATCCCAAGCCATTTCTTTATGAAGCTGAGACTTACAAAACATACAACACTGAAAAGTTCAACAATTTTCTTTATCTCTTCACCACCAATAAAAATAGAATTTTTTGTGTGAAATACATCAGTACATCACTCTATTTGCTAATAAACAATGAACATCTAATATGCAGTAAGCCAACATCAATGCTTCAGCAATTAAAGATATGATGCTGTCCACCAAGAAATTATCATATAACTGGGAGAAAAGGTAATACACAGAAAAACACTGAGGGATGATATAACTAAACTGAGTAATGATAAATTGATTCTGCTATGAAGTAATAAGCCCAACGAGAAAGCTGATTGTTGGTAAAGAATTTGGACAGTGAGTAAAACTGGGCAAAATGTTAACACAAGTCACCTGGAGGCAATGTGGCCAGGTGATAAATCTGAATTGCAGTCAAGGATGGAAGTAAAAAATTGTGCCCCAGCCAATATTTTAATCAACAAATATTTTTTAGCACTAAATGCATCTGAAATGTACTAAGTACAAGACCCTGGGGTTATAGGAGTGAGAAAGAAAAAAAAAAGAGCCCTAACTGGTTTGGCTCGTGGTTAGAGCGTCGGCCTGCGGACTGAAGGGTCCCAGGTTTGATTCTGGTCAAGGGCATGTACCTTGCTTGTGGGCACATCGTCAGTAGGGGGTGTGCAGGAGGCAGCTGATTGATGTTTCTCTCTCGATGTTTCTAACTCTCTATCCCTCTCCCTTCCTCTCTATTAAAGAGAGAGAGAGAGAGAGAGAGAGAGAGAGAGAGAGTCTTGGCTAGCTAATAGTTGTCCTGTGTGGGGAGTACTATGAATACCACTGGAAAGATTAAGAAAATGATTATCAAAAGGATAAGTACCTTGTACAAAATTCCTCAAAAACCAAATGGATGTTTTGAGATTTAAACTCCAGCCTGTGTCTGAGACATTCAGAAGACCTGCTATTTTCTCCCTTGCTGTGCTGACTTTAGGTCAGATCTGTGAAAAAATTAGCTATAATATGAAATAGTTCTCCAGGTCAAAAGGTAGAAGAACTGAGAAAATGTCAAGAAACACACTACAACGCAGTCTGGAGAAAGTTGGTCCATATTATGGCAGGAAGTCATATCTGAGAGTGGGACACCTGCTACTGGGTAGGGCTAGCTGTGGGTACAAGGGGAGTCCTGAATCACAAATAGAGACGGACTAGCGTGGTCCCCAGGCCTAGGAATTTATTAATTAGTCAGGCACTCGTGGAAGTGACTATTGTCAGAGAAGTTCTCTTGGCAATAACATTCTTTTTCTTGACTGTGAAAACTGTGAAGGATTTGGGTGGAAAATGAGCAAAGGTCTCAGATGAGTTAAGGATTAGAATGAATGTGACATGACCGAACAATGGAAGACAAAGGAAAGACCTGTGGAGCAATTCCCAGGTAACATCTGTTAATATCACAGGTAAGAAGATGCTGGAAGAGAGAGTGTGTATTCTTTGTTTTTTTAATCAGTTAGGAAACTCTTGTTAACATTCTGCATCTTTGATTATTTTAGTCCTTATAATGTCTTGGAATGATATTTAAAAATTACTTCAAATAGAAGCCCCATGCTATTTATTTAAAATCCATTTTCAAAATTCTTTTTAAAGTAATTATAAGAAGTTATCAGCCTTTGTATCTTGCTGGCTGACACGTCATATAAATCACCCAATGTGTCACTTCTGATAAAAACCCATGTAATCATATTATAGACACAATAACCTAATTTGAAAAACTCAGACAAATGCAATTTCTTTTAAAACTTGAGTTCAGAAATGCTGGTGAAACTCTACAGAGAATTGTCATATTAATGTGACTTTGAAGAATGTAACATGTTCTTTCAAACCTGAAATCTATTTCCATTTCATACTTTAGATATAAGCTCATAAAAATGTGTTATATAAAATATTTAGAGCAAATGTTGAAAAGAAAGAATGATGTGATTACTTAATTTAGTCTATTTTCACTTGGTTCACTCAGTAATTAGAGTCTTTCTGAGGTTCAGGATGTAAACAAGGGTCTCTTCCCTTGACATAGAGTGAGAGCTTGTCAATGACCCTGTCTTGACAAAAACAGAGGCATTTAATGGACAGAAGGAAGATATACTCAAAATTGTGTCTACTCAGGTGTGGTTACCAAACTTTGAATTTCACAATCAATGTCAATATCACAAAAGCAAGAAACTGCATCTCTTGGATCGAATAGAATATTGACAGGAGAACTTGACGTTCTGAAGGCAGATAGGGCTGGGAATTTGCAGTTCTTTTGTATTATTTTTTATTTATTCTTTGTTGATTAAAGTATTATGTATGTCTCCTTTTTCCCCCATTGACGTCTCCCTGGTCACTCCCGCCCCCCAGCACATGCCTTCATCCCCCTAGTGTCTGTGTCCATTGGTTATGCTTATATGCCTGCATACAAGTCTTAGATCCAGAGTTCTCAGTTCTATTTTTTAATACATTTTATTGATTTTTTTTACAGAGAGGAAGAGAGAGGGATAGAGAGTTAGAAACATCGATGATAGAGAAACATTGATCAGCTGCCTCCTGCACATCCCCTACTAAGGATGTACCCGCAACCAAGGTACATGCCCTTGACTGGAATCAAACCTGGGACCCTTCAGTCCGCAGGCCAATGCTCTACCCCCTGAGCCAAACTGGTTAGGGCCAGAGTTCTCAGTCTTTAACGCTGGAGGCTGACACCTGCAAGGTACATGCTAGAAGTTTCAAACATGATGAAGATGGGGACCCTAGAGTAAGGCTTGGGCCATCCCACCTAAACTATTGTCCTGCATTGAGCATATTATTCCAGGCTGCTCTTTGCAGCCTGTAAGTATGGATATGTGTGAAGTCCTGCTCCTTATCCCACACATCCCATATTCAACTGACCCAGGAGAATAATAGAATGATCAACATTCTATCACATTTCCACTCTCATTGCTTGCAGTCCCATATGTTTTACCTCTGTGTATGAAAGTGTTAACACTTCAACCACAGTGCAAGGATATAATCATACTATACAAGTTGATTTGTCTGGATATACACACATATAAATGCATTGAATATGTGAATACCATATTATGTTGTGGTGGGGGAAATATAATCCATGTTTCTCAGAGTCTGACACCTGTTTTAGTTAATCCTGGAACAAACTTCTTCCATTTTCCTTTCTACACAAGTTAAAAAACAAAACATAGCTCAGAACCTCTGAAGAGTAAGTCAAAAGGGGGATGAGGTAAAGAAAGGAGGTCATGTGTTCCCTACCCACAAGATCTCTCGTGTTCCTCCCTCTTAGTGTAGTGTTACTTTTTGTCAAAAAGGAGGGATAATGAGTGATGATAATGTTATCAGGATTAGTGGCATAAAGCTTTCTTTTGATAGCTCATTTGATCCAAATAATGCCTCCCTCCCCCCAGCACACAAATAATGAGAATAGTTATCTCTACAATTTACCTTTAGTTTTTCACAAGTCTGAAGCAGGAAAACTTAGCTTTAAAAATACCTAATAAAATATTTTGATTAATAAAATCACAACACTGGAATCATACCAATGTACCTGATGAAATATTCAATTAACTAAAAGGGGATGTCCATTAAGGGGACTAGACAAGAAAGAATCAGGGAGCAAAACTATTATGGTATTTGTACAGCTATGCCAGAGAGTAAGATAATAAATCTAGCAGACCTAAATCTTCCTGAAACTAAAATAGACATTGTATTGTGAAGTAATGATAGATCATGTCTGTTCATGACCTAAAGAAATTATCTCTTAAGATGATCCATTCTCTGCCATCACTTAATATTACTTTGGAGTTGTAGTAAACGCAATAAGACAAGAAAAATAAATATAAAGACAAGAAAGGAGGTATTACAAGAACACTTTAAATATATCCTTTATAAGAAAATTGACCCACAGACACATCCACTGACCCTGACCCTAGCCTGGATATGGTTTATTGATTGGGTGTATTGGAAATCTGCCCAAGAGTCACCCATTCACAGCCTGGATAGCAGCATCTAATTTATGTAGCTTGGTTCTGACAATTGGGCCAATTACATGAACTTTTTAGAAAATAGAGAGGAGCCCTAGCCAGTTTGGCTCAATGAATAGAGAATCAGCCTGAGGACTGAAGGGTCCTGGGTTCGACTCTGGTCGAGGGCATATACCTCAGTTGCAGGCTCCTCCCTGGTACGGGCACTGATAGGGGCATGTGCAGGAGGCAACCAATAGATGTTTCTCTCACCTCAGTATTTCTCTCTGTCTTTCCCCCTTTCTTCTACTCTCTCAAAAAATCAATGGAAAAATATCTTCAGGTGAGAATTAAAAAAAAAATAGAGAGGATTTTGTTCACTAAAAATGGGGAGAAACAAGAAAGCAAAAGAAACTAGAAGTTAAATAGTTGTGAATAGAGAAAGACAGAGAGAAAGTAGGACTACTCCTTGGAGTTATCAGTCCTCGTTCTAGACACTTTGCACTTTCCATGGGAGATGTCTATGCTTTGCTTTTTTTTTTCTTAGATTCTGTCAGAATTTTTAGTAATATTTTAACAGATGATAGTCTCTGTTTCTTAAAACTGAAGAAGCCCTGAAAATCCAGGGTAGAAAAAGATATTTAGTCATCAACAATTACTGAGTGCCCATGATGTGACCAATGCATTGCATACATTTCCTCACTTGCCCTTTAATAATCCAGGCTGTAGATATCATCAACACCAGTCAACAGAGGATGAGAGCTGAATTAAAATGGTACGTAGATTGCTCACAGTCACATAACAATGAATAAAGAAGAGAGGATTCAAATGCAAGCATTCTGACACTAGAGTCCATGTCCTTAACTATCTGTAGGGTTGCCCCTTCCTTGCTGATTGTGACAATCTATCTGCAGAACTGAAGAAAATAAAAAAGAAAACTGTAAAAACGACTGTATCTCTTTGATTCTAAAATGTAATCAATTTGAATATTTAAAATCACTGTAGTCATAGGAGTTTACAGAAAAAATAAAACACTGAAATAATTTCATACTTTTTTTCTAGAAGGCAATAACAACATTTTTATTTGTACAATTACATATTGTCTTCCTCTGTAAAATAGAATCAATATTTGAGTCTAGGTGATTTTTATATTTTTCTAGTCTAGAGATATTTCTGAATGATATGTGGCCATTGGCAGTTATGCGTGTGTTCATGGGGACTCATTGGTTTTGATGACCTGCACTTGTAATTTTTAGGCTTGACACTATAACTTAAAACATTATAGAGAAGATTGGAGTTTGTATGTCCAGTTTGGTCAAATTTTTAGTTTTATTTCTCTTCTTGCTTGACTTATGTAAGGATGTAAGTCAAGAAAACTTTTCTTGGAAGACATATGGAAACTTTATACATGTATTTGGTACCTTGTAATACTCTCTCATGAAGCATAGGTCAGTTACAACCACCTCTCTGAATTTAAAAATTGTATGATTCATAGGAGGCATTTAAAAATTAGAGCTATATTAAATTGCTATGTAGAAGCATTTGTGTACATACAAGACATTTTGCTTCAATATTTTATCATGTGCAATCATTTCTCAGATAACTGACAATTCCTAACCCAAATTTAATTTAAATTGCAGCTTCATCCAGTACTATCAATGCTAATAGCTCATGTGACAACCAAATTAAACGATTTCCTCTCAGCCCAGATGAAAGCTATGTACCAGCAATGACTACTCCATTGTGACTTAGCATCTCCAGTGATAGCCGTAGAGAGAAAGGTGTTCCTGACATTGATTATAAATCATGCCTGACTTCTGAGACAATAAAATGTGAAGAAACTATGCATTTACAAATGATAAAAATGGTGATGAGAGTGTTCAGTAAGATGACAGTTACAAAATAAATATAGAAAAATCCATGTTTCCTTTATGTCAGCAATTTAAAAAATCATTACATTTTCCTTTATGGCAGTTGGAAAATGTATTGGAAAAGATTATACTATTATAATCTTTATGCTATTATAACAAGAACCTCTTGATCTGAAAAAAATTCCCTGTAATAACCTCATGAAGCAACTTTCTGGCCTGATAAGGAAAGTATGCTCAAGAGTCCTTGCCTTTTGCTGGGAACCATGCTAAACACTCCACATACGTCATCTCATTTCATCCTCAAGTTCAGTCCATTCTCAAAACATGTGGGAGATGTATCACTTATGAGAAAAATGTGAGAACTGAGGCTTAAAACAAGTTGATAAATCGTGAAGAATCATATCAATAGTCAAACCTGAAATATTTTGTAAGTGGCCATACTGGGTCTTGAACCTGAAATCTATGTCTCTCTAATTCTGAAGTTCCAGTAAATTTTCCATGATTACATTGTTTCAAGAAAAACATTTTATCTCAGAAATTTCAGCCAGAAGTGTTTGTAAAAGTTAACAAATTATTCTATTACTTGCTGGAATTTTTTTTTATTTGGTTTAACTTTTTAGCAATTATGAATGAAAAAATGAAAGTACAAGAAATTTGATTTTAGTATTTTTCAAATACTTCTCTGAAACATATTCAAATTATCAGAACTTCCTGAGATGATAAACCAGAATCAAAAGCCTATGAGGAATTTTTACATTTTTTCATTGTCAAATTAAGGATTCCAGTTACAGCTTTAAAAATGATCTTAGTTGGTTCATTCTTCTCTGATCCCCATGGTTAAATATATCTTGTATATTCAGTGAAAAGGAAGTTTTTAAGTCAAGATAAGACACAAATATCAAAACATTAGAAACTGATAAACTGCTAACAAAAAAAAATCCTTTTAAAATAAATTAGAGAAGTTCTAGAGACTGCTTGCCCTCCTTTTTGTTTTCATTTTGAATGAGAAATGCCAATAAAACCTTGATGTTAGCACTACTGATTTTCTACATTTTATTCCTCAAGTTTATCCCATTCTCAAAATGTGGATTATTGAGTTACATATGTACTTAACTGGATTTGAAAGCAAAACTATGAAAAACAAAAACACTACTGAATCAGTAACCTAATAAACAGTGGATATGGTAACTTGAGGGGTTTATGGGAATGTCAAATATTTCTACTGTATTATCCCCATGCTAGTCAGTCACTGCAGACCTAATCCAAGTTAAATGTTGGCAAAATTGCCTTTTTCCACCCTGATTAGTTGCCACAGTTGGGAACTACTACAGTCACTATAAATCTGCAGCTTCATGTAGAACCTGGCATCACCATAACTAGAGCATCCACTTTACCTTCAAAGGACTTGTATACATGCATATTAGCATAACCAATGGACACAGGCACTGGGGTGGTAGGGGTTTGCATATTAGCATAACCAATGAACACAGACACTGGGGTGGTGGGGGCTTGCCCAGGGTGGGAATGGCTGAGGGGGGGTCAATTGGGAAAAAAGGAGACACATGTAAAACTTTAGAAAATAAATAAATAAATAAATAAATAAATAAATAAAATACATTAAAATAAGGAATCATTTCACCACACCACTAACTCTCACCATGAATCCATAAAAGGCTTCCTAGAACTGGAATGTTTTGCTCACATTCTCCTCTTTGGCCTTCCTCTCAGTGTCCACTAGGGATACTGCTTGTCAAGATCACCCTGTGAGCAATGTCCCTTGGAAGTCAGTGAAGGCTCTAGGCTTGCCTGGGATTGCTGAATGAGAGGTAATCTGAGAAAAACACTGACGGACACACAATAGAAATACCCACCCAGCAAAGGAGGTGGCAAGGATGGGACTTGGAGGTCCAGCTGTTGTGGCTGATGTCTCAGAGGTGCTTGCTGACCGTGTGGTATGCCTGGAGCAGCAGGTTGGTTATTCACCAGTGAATGCATGGTGCACCTCCAGTGCCTTCCTGAGGGTTCCCATTTCCTGTGAACTGGTGGGTTGTAATCCTATCTGTAGGTGACAGTGTCCATCCATAAAAATGCCTTCCCAACAGCCATTGTTGAAACCTTCCGAGAGAAATGGCCAAGGCTGGTTCTGTTCCATGCTGATACCACCTGCTGATACTGTAGTAATTCCCAACTGTGGCAACTAATCAGGGTGGAAAAAGGCAATTTTGCCTGAGAGAAATGACCAAGGCTGGTTCTGTTCAATGCTGATACCACCTGCAGATGATCATTTAATGCAATTAATCAATTTTATTGCTTGCACATGGCTTTACATGCCTTCTAGAATAAAAACAGAAGTATTCATTCAACACATAATTATGAAGCACCTACTACATGCCAAGCAGTGTCCTAGACACTTGGGATATTTCATGAAATAGAAAAGATTCCTGATATTTTTAACCTTGCTTCTTGGTAAGAGAAACATATAATAATTAAAAAAAAACATAATATAATAAGCAAGCAAATTATACAGTGTGTTAGAAGGTGATAAATGCTCAGGTAAAAAGGAAGAAATAGAGCAGAAAAAGATTTGGAAGTATGAGCGCTTAGGGAAGTAGGGAGATTTGGGAAGAGCTCGTGTTTATAGAGTAATAAATCAAATAAAAAAACAACAACAACCATCTGCAGACAAACCATAGGCTTTAAGTACTGTGCAATGCAAAATGACACTTAGGCTATCTGCATCCCACCCCAGGGAAATCTGATGTCCTTACTATTGCATCCACAGCAGAGAAGGCGGGATTCTGTTCTCTCCCAACAGGCATCTGCTCTGTGGTCTTAATATTGTTTTTACGAGGCAACTTTAGGTTTATGTCATTTGAAAAGAATAAGAATTCAGACAGTACACAAAGGAGCAACCACAGAGATAATAACTGCCCTTTGAGGAAAAATTAGATGACAGCAGGAGGGATCCACATGAAAGTCAGACACAACATGGATGAGGTTTTTATGATTCTAATAAAGCTGAATTTTTAGATTGTGTCTCTATGTAAAGGGATGCTCTTTGCATTTCAGAAAAAAAATAAAATCAAATTAATCTGTTTCCTTCATAATGAGGAATCTTGACCAAATTTATTA
>NW_005361351.1:1976667-1980618 GCF_000412655.1 Myotis brandtii
GCTGCCTGGCTGCTGGCCGCCATCTTGGCTGGCAGTTAATTTGCATATCACCCTGATTAGCCAATGGGAAGGGTAGCGGTTGTACGCTAATTACCATGTTTCTCTTTTATTAGATAGGATATATATATAAATGTAGAGCAACTAAAGTTGTGTGAAAAAAGGAAAAAAATAATGTGGAGTGGGTAGCAAAAGTATAATTATAAGTATCTTAGTTTGTTCAGGTTACAGTAAAAATATACTACAGACGAGGTGGCTTATGAACAATAGACATTTATTTCGCACTATTCTGGAGGCTAGAAGTCCACAACCAAGGTGCCCATAGTTTCAGTTTCAGTGTCTGGTGAGAGCCCACTTCCTGGCGTTTTCTCATGTGGTGAAAGGGTTGAGGGAGCTCTTTGGGGTCTCTTTTATAAGGACACCAATCCTACTCATGACCTCATTACCTCTCAAAGTTACCACCTCCTAACAACACCACATTGGAAGTTAGATTTCAACATCTGAATTTAGAGGACACAAACATTCGATCTACAGTAATAGGACATACTTTTTGTACTTGAAATAAATAAATATCAGTCTTCTGAATAAAAGATCCTGTAGCAGAGGTGGTTGTAGGGTGCACTTGACCAGAATTCCTCATATCAAAGATGAAGTACTCCCCTATTTGACATAGGACAAAACTGAGTTCCTCAGTGGTTGCTCAAGGTTGGCCTGTGCAGTCACAGATTGAGTAAATGTGGGAGCCATCAAGCAGTCAAGCAGGTCCTGAGCGCCGGGAGGCAATGTCTGGGCTGGCTCTGCTCACGTCCAGTCTGCTGGTGAAGGGCATTGAGTCTGCAGGAAGTGCCCAGTCAATTACCTAGGACACAGCAGACAGCTGGAGCCTCATACTCACACTGGCTCTTTTTTACTTCAGTTCCCATGAGGGGGATAAAAGGTGTGTGTGTGTGGCTGGATGCCACACAAAGGTCCAAATCACTGCTGAAGAACCCAGAGTTAAGTAACCCCCCGATCTTATATAGGGGCTGATGGCAAACCTGCCCATCCTCTCCTCCAGAGATAAACATTTAGTAGCTGGGAATAGAAGCAGATCTTTTTCTCAGGAAAAGAGGAGGAGGTTTTTATCACTTCTATATGAAATGTGAATAAATCTAAGCAAATTGCTAGTGATATGAAGACGTTTGTGAGATTACTCCATAAATGTCTCCTAACAAACCACCTGTGTCTTACCCCTGCTAGACTTCTAGCACAATGTTCCCATTCTCTCAGCCATTCTGGTTAATCTGACTGATGAGACTGGGGCCTAATGCACTTGGTATGTCTTATGAAGCATTTAATACAGTCAACAGGGTTGCCAAAGTTGAAGAAATTCTGGTGAATAGATATACATTGCATGGACTATAAAAAGTGCTTGAGAATATTGAACTGAACTGGTGTTTCACTTTGTGAGAGGGAGGCATGTATATTTTTTTAATTGATTCTACTTATTTAAGCATGAAGCTTTCATGAATTGGAACTTTGCCCACAACTTCATATGGATTGTTTTAACCTACTTATATAGTGATCACTTATATTAAACTTTTAGGCTGGCTTTGAGGAAGGCAAGATCTAAAAATCCAGTCTCGTACTCATTCCATAAATATTTATTAAGCGTTTATGATGCACTAAGTATATTATAAATCATGTGAAGTCATCAAACCCTTGCTTGTTAGTGTTTATATATAGATACAAAGGCAGTGAGGAGAGTAAAACAACAGATTGTAACACAAGTCAATTATGCCACAAAAACCTTACAGAAATATGCCTTTTGTTTGTTTGTTTGTTTTAAATCTTAATCATTCTTTGGCCAGGAGATGTTACTTTACTCATGTCATTAGGCTCTACTACTTTTATTAATGCAAAATTTTCCTTATACAGCTTAGAAATTTCTCAAATGTCTACCCATCACTTTGAGAATAAAGTTAAAACTTTTTCATATGACATAACAAGCCACACCTCTCAGCCTCTCTCCATCTCTAACTTACAGAGTTTCATCTCTTCCCTTATTCCCATTCACTTCTCTTGTTCTGGAAATGAAGTGTGATATATCTTTCCTTTGGGCTTTGCAAATACTTTTCCTGTGTCCAGAATATTTCTGTTTTCTCTTGAAGAGTGGTGAGCTTTTTCTCTTACTCTTCAAGACACTTTGATGTCATTGTCCCTGACTCTTCCTAAAAATCTTTCCAAAATTATGTTCCTGTGCTCATCATATTTTAAACTTTCTTCTAAATTGCACTTCTATCTATAACTATTTTTAAAGGTTCATCTCCTTTCCTAGAATGTGAGGTTATTGAAAGCAGGACCCATATTTTACCTATATTTATATTCCGCATTTAACCAGTACACACACATAATAGATGATTCATAAATGTGTATTTAAAGAATTAGTAAATGAAGACTGCAGAGTAGAGGCCTCCTTGCCTCTTCTGTAGCAGATAGTTTCCAAGGTTTGCCCCAAACTCAATCTTCCTTTTTCCCATAATAAAGGGATTTCCTGAGACAAAGGACTTCCCATCTGGAAACTAAATGTGCCGACCTCTCTTGAATAAAAGTGCTACGTGGATAGGTCTGGGCCAGTGGAATATAGGTGGATGAGATCTGTGAAATGTTGAGGTCATCTCCAACTTAAAGGAAAGCCACTTGTCTAAATTCTGCTTCTTTTTCTTCATGCACTTTGGAACCCCCACATGACAGTGACTCAGATTATACAGGATGCGCTGAACCAGCAAGAGTAAAAGACTAGATGTCTTTCCACGAATTCATGCAGCAGAATCCCACACTCAGACCACCACCCACCTCCATGTGGTTATGAAATAAATAAAAGAGCTTCTTTTATAATAGGCTGTGTGTGGGTTTCTCTGTGGTTGTAGGGGTCGACTTCTCACAGGATGCAGGAGTCATCTCCACAACACTCTAAACAAGTTTTTATTGAACTTCTGTTTGAACACTTCCAATGATGTTCCCCACCCCACAAGGAAGCCTCTTCCATTGTTGGAAATTCTACATATCAGAAAGTGCTTATGCTTCCTTATAATTTCTACCAGTTGGTTTGGCTTAGAGTCTAGAACTGCATAGATTATATGGCAAAGCCACACTTTCTTTATGTAAAGAATGCTATCATCTTTCTAATAGTCTACATTTTCCTACATCATATAATCATGATACTCTGCACCACTTCTGTGACTGGTTTCTGAGAAAATTTTTACATTGTTCATCAATTTTTTGACATTTGCGGTTTGTTAATATCTGTCATTAAAGGCAACTTCATGAAATGATATAAATATAGTCTGAAATGGGCACAGGGACTGATAGTATCATGCACATAAATGACACTTAGCATTTTCCATCCATTCAAGAGGAATTTATGGACTGCCTCTTAAATGCTGGACATTCCTTCTTATACTGGAAATGAATAAGACAAGTCCTGCCTTCTAAAGGAGGACCACACTGAGAGTGATTTTCTTTCAAAGCCATTAGATGTGGTAATCCTGGCTCTGCTCTGGCAGAACACTGCTCAAATGGGAACATTTCTCTGCCCATAAATATCAACAGAACTCAGCTTTTTTAAAAAAATATATTTTTATTGATTTCAGAGAGGAAGGGAGAGTAACAATGATAAAGGGAATCATTGAACAGCTGCCTCCTGCATGCCCCTGACTTGGAATCGAGCCCATAACCTGGGCATGTGCCCCAATTGGGAATCAAACTGTGACCTCCTGGTCATAGGTTGATGCTCAACCACTGAGCCACATTGCCTGGGATAGAACTCAGCTTTTAATGCTGAAATGTCTCCTAAACATAATCCTATACAGTAATAAGATTGAATCCATTAAAGACAAAATGATAACAGTCTATAAACAATGTAAAAATTATCTCAAAAACCAGATAAGTAAAAACTTCAGTGATGAATTACCA
>NW_005361351.1:1980716-2016797 GCF_000412655.1 Myotis brandtii
ATTAAAGTTTCCAAAGAATTTTAGGACAAATACTTCTAAAAGTATCTGAACACCCATCAGGTTTGTGTATTCTTAACATATGCCTTTTTAGTAACAGTATATGATACAAACTGGGACATAAAGAGTCATGTTATTCCAACCTTGATAGATGTCTTTGAAAAGTGTGCCTGTTTTTCTAGTCAGGATAAATTTGGTGTATCTGTATATATAAAAGCCTAAGTGACTGGCTGCCAGCGGGAAGATGCTCAACAGACAGGCATGGAAACATGGAACAGACTGATGAATCTCAGAGAGAAGCGGGGAGAGGGGAGGTTGGGGAGAGGTTAACCAAAGATCTTATATGCATACTAGAGGCCCAGTGAAGGGATTCATGCACTGGTGGGGTCCCTCTGCCAGGCCTGTGGGGATTGGGCCAAAACCAGCAGTCCGACATCCCTCGAGGAGTACCAGATTGTGAGAGGGCACAGGCCAGGCTGTGCACCGGGCCTCTACTAGGATATAATGTTCTGTTTTCTAATCATACTATGTATTTGTGTGTGCTGGGGGTATTCTATACAGTGGTTCCCCAGCTCAGTTTTGGGGAAAACTTAACCTCTATATACTGGTGACTCCATTAGACAACATCCTGATTGATCACCTTGAATGGATGCTCTAGCTGAAAATGTTTAGTGTAGGGCATCCCCATAAAATGATCTATTCATTGAACAATCCTGCTATTAACTGAGAGCACGTAGCCCCCTCTTAGCACTGGCTTATTTTCCAATAATTTATCTTTCATGGATTTCTTTTTACTCTGTTATAGAAAAAAAATGCTACACTAAAGAGGTTTATTTAACCCACAGTTATCTGAGCTACAGCACAAAAATTTAATGGCATCTATACCATGCCTCCTATGGAAAATAAGCCAGAGGCAAAGTGATAGACAGTGACACTAGATGAGCCCTAGTAGCAGTGGAGGGGAGATGCAAAGACATGTCCAAATTCAGACTCTCCTGCTGTCCATACCCAAGAATGATGATGTGCCCTCACCTCATGAGTTCATGAGAACTGCCCACAAAAAGAAGTTTACGCTGATGCAGGGTCTTCTTTCTTCTTTGATTTTCATTGAAAAAGTGTAAACAGAAGTTTGACAATTCTGGTACAACATAAACAACCATGAGATAATGATAAGATCCTTCAGTAGCACAACAGACCATGCTAGTCAAGGCATCATCTAGCAGGTTCTTGTTTAGGTCATTTATTATCACACACCTTGATAACATTTAACCTGAATGTAGTATTCTTTAAGTTACCAAAGAAATGATATTACTAGTAAATTTACATCATGAATAAGACTGACAAGTAAAGCCTTGAGTGATGGACTAAGTAGGACTATTGTACCCTTCTGAAGCTAGTTTTACATGTGAAACTTCTGGTCAATTTATAGCTTGGTTCTTCAACACAGGAGTAGATAAAGATCTCTTCTGATCTAGGTAGTGGTGGAAACTTGATTAGCTCCCAAGACACTTCCAAAGCCAGAATTCTCTTCAAGGACATTGGGTTATTTTTTTAAAATATATTTTATTGTTTTTTTACAGAGAAGAAGGGAGAGGGATAGAGAGTTAGAAACATCGATGAGAGAGATCGATCAGCTGCCTCCTGCGTGCCCCACAGTGGGGATGTGCCTGCAACCAAGGTACATGCCCTTGACCAGAATTGAACCTGGGACCCTTCAGTCCGCAGGCCGATGCTCTATCCACTGAGCCAAACCGGTTCGGCTCTTCAAGGACATTGGGTTATTAATACACATTATAATTAGCATAGTTTAACCTTTAAGCCAATGGATTTTTCTGTCCTTTCCTTTCTTCATGACATGGTGCTAATGGAATAATAAAAAAATGTCACAGGAAAGAATTATTGGCTTTGAAAAACATAAGCCCTAAATTCACTAAGTTGTCCAAATATCTACTTTTTATTTCATTACATATCCAACAAGTGAGTTAAGTGACTGTCTAATTAATTAGGGAATGTAAATCAACAAATGTGGAAGCTAAAAAAATCCAAGAGCACATTTTTGGTGTTTTGTTTACTAAAAAGAATTTTCAAGCAACCAAATATTAGGGGATGACAAAATATCACATTGTAAGCAACTGATGAAACTTAGTGGCCTTGGGAGAATTTTCTTTTGTTACCATGAAGTGTCGTAATTACTGATAGTCATTGCAAAATATCAACCTGGACCATCTCTATGAAAGTTTCTGAAATCACCAGTGTTGAATCCAAGGAAAAGCCGAGAGAGTGAACAATGATGGTCTCACATCTCCACGCTGGCAGAAGCATATGCACGAGAAATCTTTATCTTAGCTAGTTTGCTCCTACCCTGCTAATGATGCCAAAACACATCAAGAGTTGCAGAGAGCTGATAGCGCACAAAGCAAAGCAGTTACCTCTGATTCCTGGACCAGAGCTCAGTTCACCTCAACCAACCTCCAAAAACCATCCAAGACACAGTCCTCCTACACACACTTAGTTCTTGGAATCACATTGGCGAGGTGAGGAGAGCCCTCTTCAGTTTGCCAGGAAAATGCACTTCAAAAGCAGCGCCCTACCCTTTTCCACTCAAAGCCCTGGTGCTTAGCTCTTGGCCCGCTGCCTAGAGAGCATTGTGAGTTCCCATAAAGCTATATTAACACAAGATATCAGAATTTGCTACTCCAAAGGCATCTGCTGTTTGTCAGCTGTCATTCCATATTAGTTTCTCATCTGGATGTCAATGGCAAATGATTCTAGGGACAGTGACAAAATACGGACTGCTGGCCAGTGTCACATGTCTGTGCTTTGCTCAGCGACTCCACTTTGTAATACCACACCTTTAAAGTTTCTTCTACTTTAAATCATATGCTTGCTTGGGCTCACACATTGATTTTCAAGGTCTACTATGACTGTTGAAATTCTGCATGCATTTTTTTAATAGTTGCAATAATAACAGCATACATACTGCTATTGCTACTTAACATCCTTTTCCTTGTCTGTAGTAGCTTTGATTTCCAGCTCACAAAAGCTGTCAAATATGTTTAGAAGACTATAAGAGCCACAAAGAAAATCACAGGGGAAGAGGTGTTTTGAATATGCTTGTCTAGACTATAGAATGTCATTCAGGTCACCCTTGCTCTTTCTTCTCAGCCAAGCCTTTGATCCATTGATGGGAAAATTGATTCTAGAGGTCCATGTTTATTTCCCGCCATGTAAAGTAATGGTAAACAATCAAGTATGTTTATAAAAGTAGGTAAGAGGACATGTTAATGTTGGCCTGATTATTATTCTTAGCCATAGCCCACGTGACTGAAGGTTTTCGATGGGAAAACCATTAGGAGAAGGGCTTATAGAGAACAACATAAGCCACATGACAAAACAAAATAACCAGATTTTATCTCTTAATACAAATTAGAGACATTATAATGTGCCTGGTATTTATCTCTGTGCATTGAGAGTCAAGTGAATTTTGCTTTGTTCTGTACATTTTTTCTGTATTTTCCAAATTTTCTGTAATAAAGAAGCACTTGGAATTCTTATTTTGAAAATATTTGTTTCTTTTAACTAAAGATATTTAAAGAGATTCCACCTAAACTGAAGCTTGAAGAAACATAAAATCTGTAATGAAAATTAGAGTCATTGATCCATGAAAATTTACTTTAACCTATTTTCTAGAAAGCATATAAGACATATATTAAAAAGGGATAATGAAACACTTCTAATTCATAAACAAATGATTAAAAGTAGCTAAATATTACTCTTGTTAGCATCTTTCTAGTCTTAATTTTGTTGTATGTATAGTTTAAAGCAAGATTTCTGATTTTTACTACTTAAATGGGAATAAAATGTTAATCATGATAAAAATACAAACACATTAGGCTTTAAAGATAGAAATTGCATCCTACAATTTTCTTATGTAAAAATTAAGCTGCAGAGGACCAGAGAAGTGCTTGATTTGGCAATAACAGGACCATAGTTCCCTTCATAGCTCTTGATTCAATTATGCTGGCTCCAAATCGTAAAGCTTCTTTCTGTGCAGTAGCCACCAATTAAGATCCTAAAGGCTTTGAGATAGGACAGGATTAGGCCTAGTCATTCATTAGATGCTTGTTCAAACACCATGAATAATGGGCATGTCGACCCACACAGACACAACTACACACCCACAATCAAAACAAATGCTCTCACCAAACACACTTCAAGAACTCATTTCTAAGACTACACATATGTTTGGAAATGGAGATAGGTACAAACTTTCCAGAGATGTAATTTTACTAGAGGGAAATCTGACCTTGAAGTTGTAGAGAGCATGGAGTTTACTCTTTGAAAATTGGCTCTTGCTGAAGGTAATTGGATAGAGTCTTTTGGACCAGTCCTAAGATTTACCCACTGCCTCTCTTTTGCCAGACAGATACAGTGTCTTGGTGGTCTGTCTGATATGGTGGAGAAAGGAAGGATTTGGAAACTGGACAAAGATGATATCCAAGCCTGCTCTTGAACATGCCACCTCTCTGAACTTGCTTCTGACAAATGAGGATAATATTCTGTAACTTAGGGCTTTATTGCCAAAATTATACAGAAGATATAAATATTGTCTCCCTCTCCCCCCTGCAAATTCATATGTTGAAGCCCTAACACCTAGTAACTCAGAATGTAAATATATTTGGAGATAGGTTCTTTAAAGAGGATATTTAATTAAAACGAGGCCATTATGGTGAGATCTAATCCATCAGGACTGTGTCCTTCTGAGAAGAGGAGATTAGGATATAGACAGACACAAAGGGACAACCATATGAAGACACAGGGAGAAGACAACCTGTGCACATTGTCTTTGAGACAGTGCATGTCTTGGTCTAAAAACCAAGGAGAGAAGCCTCAGGAGAAATCGACCCTACCAACACCTTAATTTCAGACTTCTGGTCTCTAGCACTCTTACAAAATAAATGTCTGATTTTAAAGCCACTCAGTCTGTGGTACTTTGTTATGGCAGCCCTAGAAACCTAATATATAGCCTTAAAGAGCATAAGTGCTCAACAAACCACAGATATTATCTTAATAATTATTATTAATTCTACATCAGTACAGAAGGGCATCCGCTCTGAATTATGTGTTTAATGAGCAGAGATGAGAGATCTATGCAACTCAAATCATAGCTAATTTTATTCACTTCCTGTTTATTTCATCTTTGCTAAGCTAAAAATTTCCTGTTTTTGCAGAAATTTTATTATTATTGACTACAGAGGTATTTTTATTTGACTTTTTTTCTCTCTTATAGAGGAAGGAAATAAAATTGAACCAGGAAGACAAATATCATTCACATATTATGTAAGAATCTGAGCCAAAAGATAAGCAAATCAACTATATCATAAAAGCATAAACTCAGCATATGAGTTATTGTGATCTAACTTGGAGCGATAACAAGCTCATTCCAAGAATTTAGTAAATCATTTTACCACAATGGACTTTGGCTGCCTCATCTCTAAATTATGGAGTTAGGTTTAATCTCTAAAATCCCTTCAATCTCTGATTGCATGATTCAGTATTTAAGACTACGTAAAGCAGCAACATAAAAATATTAACTGATACTCTGGTGGTGACATTGCCTAGAAAGGAAATTCAAAAACTGAATAAAGAGTAAAACATGGAAGATTGGATGTGGGCAAATGAGAAACCACCTTTCTGTCTTAAAAAATTGTGTTAACTGATTAATAATTTATGAAATAAAAAATATATCACATTATAGTTTCTACAGTTGTTCTTAGACATTTTTTAAGGTTTATCATATGACTTTACTCATCTTCACTTCTTGATACAGAAAGACAGCTTCTCATTTAAAAAAATGTTATTCCCAATTAATGAAAATTTCCTAGTTAAATACATATAATATACATAGAAATGTATATATATATATGTGTGTGTGTGTGTGTGTGTGTGTGTGTGTGTATGTGTGTATAAATGAACACATATATACATATAAGTAGGTGTATAGTTCTATGTACACATATAACATATTGAAATTGGTATTATCATAGACATCATAGATATCATCAGGATGAAATAAATTATATGTAACTAGAGGCCCGGTGCATGAGATTCGTGCACTGGAGGGGAGGGGGACCCTCAGCCTGACCTGTGCCCTCTCACAGTCTGGGACCCCTCCCTCCTTACTGCCCACCTGCAGCAGAGGCAGGAGAGGCTCCCGCCACCGCAGCTGCGCCCGCCAGCCATGAGTCCAGCTTTTGGCTGAGAGGTGCTCAGTGACACTCCTGCATTGAGTGTCTGTGCCCTGGTGGTCAGTGCACATCATAGCAACCAGTCGTTCCACCATCCGGTAGATTTGCATATTATGCTTTTATTATATAGGATGATATATTCATCACACACATTTTAGAGTTGAATAAACCTGAGCTAAGATATATACATCACACACATTTTAGAGTTGAATAAACCTGAGCTAAAATCTGGACTTCCTATTTATATGTACATTTCATTAATTAAAAAATTATTTGCAGCTCTGGCCATTTTGGCTCATTGGATAGAGCGTCAGCCTATGGACTGAAGGGTCCCAGGTTCTATTCCAGCCAAGGGCACATGCCCAGGTTGTGGCTCAATCCCCAGTAGGGGGTGTGTAGGAGGCAGTGGATCAATGATTTTCTCTCGTCATTGATATTTCTCTCTCTCTCTCTCTCTCTCTCTCTCTCTCTCTCTCTCTCCCTCTCCCTTCCTCTCTGAAATCAATAAAGAAATATACTTTAAAAATTATTTTCGCATACTTATCCTCGTATGTAATAAAATAATACTAAATGTAAATACTTTTGTGAAAATAATTTTACTTTTATAGCTATAGTGATATTTTTCTTAATTTAGCTATAAGATCTATTGAATACTAGAGTGTAAAAACTTCTTTCCTTTTCAATGTTTGTTCTACAAAATTGGTTCAGGGCCAATTATCTCAGCTTCCAGCTTGCAAATTGTGAGAAATTAATGTGGTTGTTTGAGGCACCCAGTTTATTGTACTTGTTATAGCAGCTCGAGTTGACCAAGACATGCACCATCACAAATAACATTAGAATTGCTTGCTGTTTAACTCAGCCTTATTTTCACCATGCTTTTGGGGGATAGTGAATTCCAGTGTCATTTAAGAAAATGATTCCAATTCCTATTGGATTGCATTTGGGAAATAATTTGAAGTATAAAAAGGGGTGGTTAATTTTTCTTTAAATAGTTCATATGAATTAGCTAGTATTTTGCAGGACCTACTATTTGCCAGTTAATATTCTAAACACTTTGCCTCTATTAATTCATTTAAGCCTCACAGAAATTCTATAAGGTAGATACTCTTACTATTTCCCTGTTGTGCCTGAAGAAAATGAAGCCCAGAGAGGTACTGTAACATGCCCATGTCACAGGGCCAGCACGGGTAGAGCTGGGATTCAAAATTACATCATCTGGCTGCAGAGTCCAAGCTCCTCAACACCATTTAACGCTGCCTTGAGACCAACTAATTTATTTCAAACAGTTTTTATCTTTAAAAAAATCATGACCATCAAAATTGCTTCTGGTGCTTTATAAATTATAATTTCACTATAGTACCTACTTTCCTTGTAAGACATTTGTATTTCTTTCTATGTGTCACTGATGCAGTTCTACTGATTATAAAACTATTGATGGTTCCAATAAGGGAGCCAAACCTGACCTTCCCTGGTACAGGAAGAATCTCTCTAAGGACATATTTCTTCATGGTCTTTGTGATGGGAACAAAGCCTGTCTGAGGACTACAGATACAATTATTTCTTAAGAGGTCATCTAGAAGAAGATAGAGGCAAAACAAAAGGGTTTGGGTAAAGCAAATTAAATTGTCTGTCAGTGATGAAATAGGACCGAATTGCCCATTGTCATCTGCTGAGGCAAGCTCATGCTTCTAGAATAAAAGTTAGAGAAATTATCACACCCCAAAGTATGAGTCATTGTGAATCAAATGCATGAGACAGGCCGACATCCCAATGGCCAGGACACCGGCAGGATACAGAAAGAAGCCAAGGGTGGATCAAATCCACATCCCAGAGAGAAGGTCTCATGGTGGAAGAACAATGCTTTGTGAATTATTAGTATTCTTCAGGCAGCAATAAAAAAAAATGTTCTTCCTAAAGCCTTTCAATCCCCTGTCTCATGCTCATGGACATCTGCTGTGTGACTGCCATGTGTTGTGGGAGCAGAGCGCCATGTGGACAACTGACCAGTGGTTTAAGGGACCTAGAAAGAACTCCATAAGCAGATTTGATCATTTCTTCTTCCTCTTCTTTTCTAGAAAATAGTTATATTACACAATAGTATAAACAATGTATAGAAGGATGGACTTATAACATACCTGTGCATACACATGTATCCATACACAGATACCTGGAACTCAGGTATGTGCATGTGTAATAACTGCAAGGATGTGCTACTGAGGTATCCACCCTTCAGGCCCTCTGTTTACCAAAGACCTGCAAAGGAACAGTGGTCCCTCTTGTCCCTTCCTGAGAATTACCTTCAGCCAAGCCAATAATTGGTCAGTGCTAGGGTACTAGAGCCCCAAGTCAGAACTCTGAAGGGTACCCCAGCTTGTGTTCCAGGGCCCAGCTGATGCTTTGTCATGATCACATTCCCTCTGCAGGAATCCCGTTTCCTTCCTACTTCCTTACTCCCTGAACCTTCACAAGGCTTTGTCTGGAGGCCTCTGTGGGGTGGGCGGAATTGCATGCAGCACCCCATCTCTAAGGTCTGTTTCCTGGGGAACCTAAGGTAAGACCAAATGTTAATATGTATTTATATCCTCCCTCTGCCACAGTGAGGCTAGAAAATCGTGTCCAGCTGTGGC
The DNA here is from genome assembly GCF_000412655.1 of Myotis brandtii. NCBI lineage: Eukaryota > Metazoa > Chordata > Mammalia > Chiroptera > Vespertilionidae > Myotis > Myotis brandtii. The sequence goes on from NW_005361351.1 coordinate 1,989,589, forward strand.
AGGAGATCAGATCCACCCTCTGATGTGGAGGGTACATAGGTATATGCACTGGGTGCATGTGTTACATTCCTATGATTTTCTAGGAAGTGGGACAGTTTGCTTTGTTACTTCCAGCCCCTTTTTACTCACACTCTTGAGATATATTCTGGCTAGTTTGGATGCCTGTGTCCCAATTGCTTCCGACTGTCTTGGTATGTCATGGTGCAGGGTGGGATTCTTGGGGAAGAAAACTGTTTCAATTATGATGAACAATTGTGAACTTTGACGAAAATGTTTCAAAATACAAAATATAAAAGTGGGGTCTTCACAGCCAGGTTTCTATTTCTGGTTCTACGAAAACCTAAGGATTTGTATTGTAGAATTTTAAAGATGATAAAAAGACTGCTACCAGCCATGTGGCATGTTCCATACAAGGAATGGCAAAAGCCCATTGACAGCTTTTAGAAATCTAGACATCATGACAACAAAATCTTACCATGAATGGAAAGTTTACCCATTTTGTCACTCTACTGTTCTTTGAAGAGCAGAGAGCACACTGTAAATGAGTGGCTGACATTCCACTGAATCACTCCATCAGGACACAGAAAATAAAGTAATTAAAAAGCTTGTAGTCCCCTTGCCCTACATTAAATGTGGTTGTGCACACCCATGTGCATGCACACACACAGTAAACATGGGAAAAAATCTCTAGTAAAATGGGGGAAAGAAATTTATGCCTCTGGAGTTTCTCAACAGGATGCTTTTGTATTGTTCAGTTTCTCCTAAGTCCTTAGGAATTCCCAGTGCTGACAGCTAGAATACCTCTGTGCTCTGCTTTATGTACAGAAAAACACTGGAAACGCATATGTGGTCGCTTTATGTAACTCTTCCAGTCTCATCCAGTCTTTTGACAGATCACTTAACTCCCACAGGTCAGGAAAGCACAGAGAGAGATGGGAATGTTGGGAGGGGGTCAGGTCACTCCAACCATCCACCCTGGCACTGCAGGTGGGGTGGTTAGTCACCTGGCCATACACAGTTTCAGGGGTCCCTCAGAGAGATTGCTTCTCACTGTCATGCTCTCGAGTTGTGCTAAAAGCTCAGAGGCAGTCTTGTTGACTCTGCCTAAAGACCATGTTAATGCCGAAGAGTTTCACTCAATTGTCCTTTGCAAGCTGTAAAGGGTCATGAGAACCTGAGTGAGGCCGATGTGGTCCCCAATCCTGAGAACACAGGCATTTCACTGGAGAAGCAGCACTACGGCCACTCTGCATGGCCACTGGGTCAGTACGGCTATTTGTCCACCACATAACCCGCCTGTGTCCAAATCCACTTTTCATCAAGAGTGAATAAACAGAGAGGAAAATGTTTTAAAATCAACTCAAAGAAGTGGAATGCAGAAAGCATTCTCCAGGGAGAATTTTCTTTCTGGGTAGGTTTCCCTATTCTGACTTGTCAGAGTACCTGCAGAGGACTTAACGTTTCCACTTAGCAGGTTTTGATTTGTCAGTATTCAGGATTTCAAGTTGCTCACTCTTAAAATATGTACAAGTTTTTATTCACAATCCTTTGCTTTAAAGAATGCGTTATGATAGGTCTCCATAGAATAAATGAAACATTTTTAGTCATTAGAGAGAAACACTCAATGGATGCTTTCCTACGTTCACTACTTAGCTCCTCAGGTAAGGCCCAGGTTTGAAATCTTGCATGTTAGAAGGGAGAATTTTGTATAGATTTTTTGTTTGGAAAATGTATATAAACTCTCAAATTTTGGATCCTGGCCATAAGCTTACTTTGTCCAATGACTGGCACAATTCACAATCCTTAGTCAAATATTTGCATTCAAACTTGCTACCCCCACCTTTAAAAAATGAATAGAAGCAGCCAACAAAGAAAATTAAAGATGGCCAAGAATTAAAATAAGAACCAAGAAATTATTTTTAAAAATACTCAGGAAATGTGACCACTCTGATATGACACATAAGGAGAAACAAGATGTATGGGAAGGAATGAGACTGGAGGAGAGCTGGACAAGCATTCTGGGCAGAAGGAATAGTTCTGGCAAAGGCCCCAGGGAATCAGGTTCTGGGCACCTTGGGGGATGTGGAGAGGCAAGTGGCTGCAGGAGTGAGGGCAGTAGAAGGTAGGGAGATCAAGCTGGAGGTCTGAACTGGACAGTGGGTTATCCCTTGAGTGAGAAGGGAAGTGATTAAAGAGGTTTAACTCTAGAAACATAAAGTCATTCTGTTTTCTTTCAAAGATCTCATCCTGGTTGCTTTGTTGAGAAGAGTAGTGTGGGGAGACAACAAAGCAGGAAGGTAGGTAGGAGGCCATGGCAACAATTCCGGGGACGTGATTCAAGAGGTTTAACCCTAGAAACATAAAGTCATTCTGTGGTCTTTCAAAGAGCTCATCCTGGGTGCTTTGTTGAGAAGAAGAGTAGTGTGGGGAGACAACGAAGCAGGAAGGTAGGTAGGAGGCCATGGCAACAATTCCAGTGCTAAATGAGAACACTTTAACCAGCATGGCAGCTGAGGAAGTGGGGATATGGGATTGGATTCTGGATATATTTCAATAGTTGGAGCCCCTGGGAGGGAAAGAATGAGATGAATCATGAATAACCCCCTACTTTTGAGGAAAAGGAAGGAGAGAATTTTCATTTCCTGAGGTGAAGAAAACTGTGGAAGAAAGAGATTTAGGGAAAATCAGGAATTTATCTTTGGGTGATATGTTTGAGATGCCGATTAGATAGTCACTGCTGCTAGTGTGGCTCAGTGGTGAGTGTTGGCTCATGAACCAATGAACCAAGAGGTCACTGGTCCGATTCCTGATCAGGGCACATGCCTGGGTTACAGGCTTGATCCCCAGTAGGGGGAGTGCAGGAAGCAGCCGATCAATGCCTCCCTGTCATTGATGTTTCTGTCTCTCTATCCCTCTCCCTTCTTCTCTCTCTTAAAAAATAATTTAAAAAAATTTAAAAAATAGCCAATGCCAAGCTGTCAATGAGGTAGGACAATCTGGAGTTTGAGGAGAGGTTTGGGCTGGAGATATAAAATTAGGCTTTAGATGAGAGGTAGGCACCTCTTAACACCATAAACTAAATAAGATCACCAAGAGGACAATCTGAAGGACTGAGCCAGGATGTCAGGAGATGAGAAGGAGCAAGAGATATAAAGAAGGAGCACAAATACCAGGAGAAAAACCAGAAGAATATGCCACCCAGATGGCAGGAAAAGAAAGGGTCTTGGGAAGGAAGAAAATACCATCTGTGCCCAATGCTACTGACGGCCATGTAAGGTGAAGATGGAGAACCGATGGCTGGATTAGCAGCATGGATGTTAAAGGTGACCACAGCAAGAGTTGTTATGGAAGCCTGCTTTGGGAGAGTTCTACAGAAGGAGAGGAATTGAAGATGGCAAAGATAGCAGAAGAAACCACAGACAAAACCATACAAGCGTCCAGTAAAAGGAAATTAGTTTGAAAAACTGAGAAAGATTAATTGTCATAAGAACCAGAAGACTGAGGTCGCAGAATGAAGGTGTGAGTGTGAAGAAGGCAAGGTCAGTGGTCTCACTAGTGCTGTGGCCTCATGAGTTGTGTCCTAAGGAAGATCCCATCCTTGGCTTTGGTGATTACAACAGGAGTCATTATTTTTAAGAGAGCGATTTATTAGATGAGGAAGCCAACCTGTAGTGGGATAAGCAATATCTGGGAAGCAGGAGGGAAGAAATCGACAGCTGGGTCTATTTCAAGAAATTTAATATCTAAGGAAAAGGAAGATTAGGTTTCTTGGCATCAGTCTCACAAATACCATTACTTTTTATACTATACAATGCATATTTTTCCATATTTTACCAGCTCTGAAAGCAGAATGCATCTTACAGTTGATGGCATTTCTCAATGATAATTGGCAGCACTTTCTCTTTCTATGTGGTATATAGTGGAATAGTTCATTTTATGGTCTATATTGCTCAGATTTCATAAAATATAGGCATCTCATGAGTGAGTAATCCAAGGAAAGGAACCAAGGTAAGCGGATGTAAGGATGCAAAACAAGGAAGTGGAAAGCACTGAACAGCATTGACATTTAGTAAATATTTGTTGAGTGAGAGCATTGATAGGAGTAGTCAAGTGAATTTTTCTTTATAATCCTGTGTCCAGGGCTGCAGGAATAGAGGTGAGACAAGTTGGGGCAGGGATGGACTAGAAGAACCAGGAGAGATCAAGGGGCTGTGCAGTGCCATGCAGTGAACTGACCTGCTCAGGGAGGGTGAGGAGATGTGGGGAGAAGAGGAGTGGCAGAGGAGAGGAGAATTTCTGACAGAGCAGTTCTTGGGAATGTCCAAGTCCAGGGTGTGTCACTTGTGTAGAATCTAGAACAGAGCAAAGGTTATGGTTGTGGGAGTGGAGGAAATCCATAAACCTTGAATGCAGGGTATCTAGAGGGCAATCAACACACACTGTGGCAGATAAAGGCAGCAAATATTGGAGGAAAGTCTAGTAAGGTCTCAAAGTCCTCAAGGCTATGGCAGAGTGACCTCAAATGTAGTTGCAGCAATAGGGATGGGAAGAAGGCAGTGAGTGTAAGAGCTGAAATAAAATAATTAGTAGGAGGAAGGTGGCTAAGGCAGAAAATAATTCTAGGCTATTAAGCACCTACTGCACCCTTCCTTGGGCTGGTCACCAGCACATTGTGTTGCTTATTCCTCATGGAAACCTGTGACAGCCATCACCATCTCTAGTTTGCTGGTGAGAAACAGAAGCTCAAAGAGGCTTTGCAAATGAATATGGTCTAATAACTCAACCCTGGAGACTCCTCTCTCCTGGGAAGTCACAATGTCCTAAGATCTTTACCACTAAGCAATTCTGTGGGGAAATAGTCCTGAGGAGTCAGGGACCCAGTTCAGAAATGGGAGTCACTGTTCAGACACTGCAGCACTTTCTCAAAGGGGCCTTGCATCCTGACACGGTGCTCAGGCCACAACCCACAGACTTGCAGTTCCAAGCCAAGAGGTGCACAGGGCAGGATGGAGCAGGCAGCTGGTCCTCTTTTCCTTAAAGGCTCTGAGTTTGTTTCCTATGAGCTGTGTGGGTGGGACTTGAAGGAAGGAAAACAGATATCCCTGCCTCATCACCTCTGTCCGGACCCCTTCCTGCCAAATCCTCCTTAACTAGACCTTCCTTTGCAGGGCAGACACCTGTGTGAGCAGCTCTAAGAGCTCCAGGGCCTCCAGGCAGGGGAGTGGAGGACTCTGGGGGTGACTGCAGGAAGCTGGAAATGAGAATATTTAGGGGTTCTTGTTCTGTTTAAATAACTGACTAGTATTAATACTGAAGACAAGAAAATGTTCAAGATGTTCCCATGTATAAGACTCTTCTGAGCTGTGGTCATTTCTATCACAATGATAAAAAAGATGGTAAAAACCATTGTGGATCTATTATCTCAGGAGGAGTGTATTTCTTTTGCTCATAATCCCCAAATGTTCTGTTCTCTCTGACATGTAGTGTTTCACATGAGTCAGCATTTGATTATAGCATTTTCCTCATTACTTTGTATTTTCATTTCCACCATCTCAGTCAAACTCACAGCCATTTCCGAGGTGGTTCTATTGATTAGTCCTAGTTTTAGGAACCATGAAAGAAAAAGTGACCCATTGAACTTCACTTAGAGGGTCAATGGTACAATTAGAAATTAAATCTGACTGGCTGTCTCCCAATCTAAAATCCGTGGACTTTTGACCAGATAGCATTGCCTCTCTTAATTGTGGCCCAGGATCTTTTAGCCACACTCCATTACTCAGACTAGTCCTATGAATATAGGCGGTCAGGCCACCAAAGGCATTGGGGTGGGGGTAGAAACAGTTGTACTGTTTACCGTAAGCTAGAAATAAAGGATGCAATCATCAAGGCTTCCAAAGGTCAAATTACTGTGGATATTAAAGGATATAATGCCCTATGCTTAATAAAAACAATCATCCTGTACTATGATAGCTGAAAACTGCCCTTATTTATTGCTCACAGAAACCAGCCCAACTCAAACCACATCCAATGAATCACTGTCAACTGTGAAAGTTTCAGTTAAGGATCCACAAATGCAGGCTGTGCTTGCTTCTTTTCTATTATAATATCCTCTTTCATCTACCTACTGAGTATTTATATGTGGATAAACTGAGAGCTTATGAGGCAGCTCCACTCTGATGCTGATGATGCCCGCAGTCCATGCTGCACACGGGAGTGTGCCCAGGACCTTGGCGTTTGCTCAGACACCAGCCTGTCCAGGGGCTGCATGTGAGGCTCTCCCCCTGACTTTGCTAGATATGCATGGAGGGCAGGGATCAGGGTTCTCTCTGGGATTCATCCTCAAGACCCTGAGGAGCCGGGCCCCAGGGGGATGGTCAGAGAGTAAGGATGAGGGCAAGGACTAATCCTACCTCACCCGGACAGAAAATGCTACTTAAGTAAGTCATGGGATATCAGAGGAGAGAGCTGCAGATGGAGAGGAGAGGAGAGGAGTGGTTGCAAAGAAGGAGAGAAAGCGCAAGAAATGTAAGCTCCCAAATCATTCAGTGTCTGTGCAGAGGAGAAATGTAAGGTATGATTCCTCAGGTTTTTATAACCACACAACGGTAGTACTTCTCAAGTGAAAATAAAGGGATTTCCCAAAAGAAAATGGGCCATTACTGAAGGCAGCTTCTTATTTATCCTTCATTGAGGTGCACTTCCAGGGGAGGTATTTTCAAGGCACAAATAGGTTCTCATTCTATTTCTTCTCCTGGACTTTAATAACCATACTGGTGGCCTTGAAGAAGAATCTCTGTAGGATGGAATTTCTTTGACCAGGGGAGACAGATATAAATATCTAAGAAAAATGACCCTCTTGTTCCCTTCAGACTGTTGTTCCAGGAAAAGGAATTATCTCAGACTTGTGTATTTGTCTTTTTAAATAGCCTTTCAAATATGTATCTGTATATATGTATTTAAAGTTTTTAAGGAAAAGGACTATTTTCTAACCCAGAAGTAAATATTGCCCCAGGAGACGACAATGTGATAAAAAAAAAAAAATCACAGTCCACAGTCTGCCTTCCAATTTCAGCCAATTCCCCCAGAGGACACAGAAAATGGACAAAACCAGCTGAGGGGTGAGTGGAGGCGGGGACCCAGTGCCTGAGGTGTTTCATCATATGACGGCCGCCAGCACAGGCTCCGGAACAGAAACAGACTTTATTCCGACAATCTTAGGCCGCGTTGTTTCATGATCAGATGATAGGCCTTTCAAGTAGAATGTCTCTATTTAAAACTTCTTTACCCTTTATTGGGCTTTTTTTTTAAGTCAAATATGCATACTCACAATTATATGTACAAATATCAAAGGGCCTTTGAAAGCATTTGCTTTAATATCAGGAATATGATCTTCCAACCTCTGAAAACTGCCTCTGCCTTCTGATAGTTCCTACATCACAAGCCCAGAGGAAGGAGGCCTCTGCTCTAAGACCCAGGCAGGCAGGGCTGATGGAGACCCCAACAGGCGCAGAGCCAGGCCACCCTCAGAATCCTCATGCCCTTGAGCTGCCTCCTGTCTGAGCAAAGAGAGGCCAACTCAGAGCTTTCCCTTCTAGAACCATCCCATACTGTGAAAAAAGCCTCCTTTTCCTTCACAAACTCTTACATAAGTTTTCTTTCCTTAATCAGTTGTCCTCTGATTAAATTCTCCCACACATGGAGGGATAAAACATACTCCATGAACACTGTGGCTCCTATAGGACCTTCTCCCTCAAGGTGTAGGGTGACCCTGCCCCAGCCTACTCACCTCCCACTGTGGGACCCCCTGCTGTGGGACTGAGCACCGAGGTGCATGCCTGTTCTAAGTGTAGGTTTTATTATTAATTGGGGATGGCGGGGCCACCAGATTCAGAGATGATTCCCATTGAAAAGATAGCTGGTTACTCACAGGTCTGAGAGGAGTGGGTATGTCACACAGTGGGGCCACATGGTGAAGTGCCAGGATGAACCGGGAGGCAGAGGGAGAGGGCCAATGCTGGTGAGAGCCTTTATGTGTATCTGCAGGAGGCAGAATGAGCAGGCTTAGGACTGTCTAGTTTAAATAATTCCAGTGAGCTCTGAGGGCCCTCATTGTCTGATACCTGCTCTGGGGTGAGCCCCACAGAGGAGGGGTTGGGGTACAGGCTCCTGACTGGTTAGTCTGCATATGTAAGGTGTTTCCTTAAAGGGGAAGCTTTTGCCACATTTAGAAATTGGCCATCCCCAAAGGGATGGTCTCTCCCAAGTCAGCAAGGACCCCACATATCAAAGCACCAGAAAATAAAAACGTGATTAATAGCACGTTTGTGTGCCTTTGAGCAGCCCACCTCACCCAGCCATGGCCATGGTCAAAGACAGTCATTCTGCTCAGCACCAGGAATTCAGAGAGAAATAACAATTCCTTAATACCATGAAGTCATGGGGCCTCCACTTTTTTTTTAATATATTTTATTGATTTTTTTCAGAGAGGAAGGGAGAGAGATAGAGAGTTAGAAACATCGATGAGAGAGAAACACCGATCAGCTGCCTCCTGCACATCTCCTACTGGGGATGTGCCCGCAACCCAGGTACATGCCCTTGACCGGAATCGAACCTGGGACCTTTCAGTCCGCAGGCCGACACTCTATCCACTGAGCCAAACTGGTTTCGGCTCGGGGCCTCCACTTTTATTGACCATATAAATAACTGGGAAATCTTGTTCAAATGGTTCTGAGTTAGCAGGAGGGGTGGGGCCTGAGAGCCTGTATTTCTAATAATTCAAGTAATTCCAGGGCTGCTTGTCCAGGGACCATACAGTGGAAGGACATTCAACAGTAATTCTGGGTCCCAATTTTATAGGCATGCTTACTCATTAAGCAAAATGAGCCTTAGCCTAAGACTTGCTTGAACTAAGGCAGTTACAAGTAATAACTTTCTATACAAGCCAATTTCCATCTTTGAATAAGATGTGATCTCACCATAGGGCTCCTCCAATGAGAATGTCCCAGGGACATTATTAAGTCTCAAGTGGAAAGTGAGCCAGAGGCCCGCTTGATACTCTCAGGATCCTAGGCCCTGGGACAGGAAAGAAGCAGTTTTGCAAGGTACACAGATCTGAAGGAAGTTTACCAACAATTCTTGTCCTGGCATAAAACTGGGACTCTAAATCTACCCTGGTTACAACCCAGCAAAAGTAGAAACCAAAATCGTTCCTACTCATCACTCAAGACTTGGCTTAAACATCAGTTCCTTCATAAGTGTACTCAGAACATTCAAATCAAAGGTTCCATCTCATTGTACCTATCCTTTTCCTTCAAACTTTAACACACTTTACAATCATATATCCATTTGGTATGTTTCTTGTTTAATGCCTGTCCTTCACTCATCATTAACTCCCTGAGGACAGAATGTACCTGTTTTTCATTTTCATATACCCAACGGATGCTTTACACCCAGTGCTTTACACCCTGAAGCCAGCTAACAAATGTGGATGAATACATGAGTGAGAAGAAAGATGGTCCCAATAGCCTAGCAATACTGTCATGATCATCATTACTTCTCTTATGACTATTCTAATTGTGGATTGTGTTTTATTAATAAACTAGAGGCCCAGTGCACAAATTCGTGCACAGGTGGGGTCCCTCAGTGTAGCCTGCAGAGATTGGGCTGAAACCGGCAGTCCAATGCCGCCTGCCACTCCTGCCTGTCCTGCTCATCCCGGCCCCACTGTGCCTGCCACAGGCCTATGCCCAGTCAGTCCTGATTGGGAGAGGCTCCTGCCGCCACAGTGGCGCTCACCAGCCATGAGCCCTACATATGGTGCCTGTCCTGAGCAGGGGAGGGCCCAGTATGCTATCAGTCTGCCGGGCAGGTGGTGGGATCCCCTTGCTGGCCTAGGATCTGGATCCGTTTCACTGACATTCACACTGGTTGTCAGGAGCCACCTGGAATCTGCTTTTATATCGTTTCTTCCTTGCAGAGTGTCTAGGGAGGGGAAGCCGCCATGGTGCCTGAGGCCAACTTCCAGGAGGCCAGAAGCACTGTCAGGATTGTGCTGGTGACACTGGTCCGTTGGTGCCTGGCCTGTTCTCCAGAGATTGGACCTGCAGGACTACTGAGGGAGTGAGTGGCTGCCACCAGGCTGGTGGGCCAACAGGACAGGTCAGACAGCTGAGTGGCAACCTTGCTGTGGGAGCACACTGACCACCAGGGGGTAGCTCCTGCATTGAGCATCTGCCCCCTGGTGGTCAGTGTGCATCATAGCTACCGGTCTTAGGCTTTTATATATATAGATTATAAGTGATATTCTTTAAGTTGAACATCAAACAAACAGCACCCTTTCTTATGTATTAGTAACATTTCTAAACTGAAGAGATCAGTTGATTCCAAGATAATTTCTGGCTCACCCAAGGCATTTTTCTAGATATATTCAGAGACAGTTTGTATTCATTACATTTTAGCTCAGAATATTTTTAATCTCTAGTCAGTTTGGTTCTCTCAGGTACACTGGATGCTAAGAACCATGTTTAACATTAGGCTCAGTGTAAATCATAAATATGTATTAGCTTCCAACTTTGTGCTTGGGCAGCATTAGTGTTTTGTACTACCCTTCCCAAGCCCCTCCTGCTCACCACCACCAGGGCTCCTTTACTCCTCCCAACCCTTCTCCTCACACACACACATACCCACACACACATACATACAGGAGTCCATCCCTTCTGCTGCTCAGCCTTACCTAACTTATGCAATGCAAAACTGTGGAGGCCAGAAGAAAGGTACAATGGATGCCCAGGAGAACACAAACAGATAGACAATACAAGACAATATGAGCTAAGTAAACCTTACTGACCTGCACCTGGTGATTAACATAAAATTTTAAGGGTATGTCTGCATTTAAATGTGGAGGAAGATAGAAATTAAAAATGTTCCTTTCTCTTATTCTTCTCACATCATTCCCAAACTACCATACCTCTGCTCAGAAGCCAGCTAACAAATGTGGATGAATACATGAGTGAGAGGAAAGTGAACTTGGAGTTGGTTAGAAGGAGAGTGGAACCTGGGCCAGGTAGTCAGGGGTTAAATGTAGAGCAATGCAATTAATGCTGGGCATTGGCTACCAGGATGATGGGATGAGGCATCCCACGTTCTGACTTGATGACCTTATACATCCCCTTCTCATCCAAGTGGACTCATCAAGGTTGGTCTTGCTCTAAAACTTCACTTCTCAACCATGGCTTCCTGTCAGAATCACCTGGGAGCTTTGGAAACTCTCAGAAGAAAAGCCCAGGAGGCACCCCACACCAAATAAATCCAAGCCCCATGGGTGGCCAAGATGAGATGTTAAAGCTTTGCAGATTCCACTATGCAATCATGGCTGAGGTCCACGGAAAAGGGTCAGATCTGATGCAGGTGGAGGAGGCAATGTTCTGTTTAAAATAAGTATCACCTATAATGCTATTTCAAAAAGGTTTTACCTAGGGAAAATGAAACATAAATTCAATTCCAGTCTTTTTCTCTTAGAATAAATTTTGCTTGATTAGAGTGAGCATAACGTCAACTGACTCTACACAGAAATCATCATCTGTTCTACTCAATTTTTCAGCACCTCTGTCCCCACAACTATAATTTTACATAATGCTTTGCTGGCATTTGCAGAGAAAAATATTATATGTAATTTCTGGTGCCAAAAAGTATAGGAAGTTTTGTAAAACTATGGTAAGGGAGAGAGCAATAGCTTTATTTTAAGATCGTAACATTTTTTTGAATTTTTTTTCCAGCTTTACACTGGTTGCTGTTACTTTAAAAGTCTCTGGCATTTAACTGGCAATAAACAGGATAACATTTTTTAAAAAAAATTTTTTTCTGGCTTTACACTGGTTGCTGTTGCTTTAAAAGTCTCTGGCATTTAACTGGCAATAAACAGGGTGAAACAAACTGTTCCTTCCTTTAGATTGTGCAATTTTTATTGCTCTGTTTTAGAGCAACCAAATATGCCTTTTAGAAAAATTCCTGTTTATTGCCTTCTGTCTATAAAGCAGTGGTGCTATTAGCCAACAAAACTCAAGGGTAAGTGGTGGTTTTCTGTGTGCCTCAAAGACATTAGAAAGCATCTGAAGTTAAGTGACAGGCATGACATTAGTTCCTAAGCATGTAACTGAGTCAAAGGCTGAGCACATTTTGACCCCAATCCTCACATAGATAGACATCGCAAGCAAATGCAAAAGTCAGCAAGACCACAGTGACTGTGCTAGGGATGACCAGAGGGATCAGTGTAAAATTACCTGTTTGCACAATAATTTGGAAGCCAGTGACCAGAGCGAACATTTGCACGCTAGCTCAGTGAACACTTTTTTTTATCTCATAGGTAATGCTGTCTAATGGAACAGTGCGTTATATTTTTGCTGACTTGCTGCTGTGCTTCTGGTTTTCACATCTTTTCTATACATCATCACACAGATCTAAAAATTGCCGAGGTAAGGCGTCAGTACCAAGGATGAGCAGCATTCAATGCATTACTCAGGCAGGAAAACTTTTGTTTTTCTTGGATTTCATAACAATACATATTTAAACGTTTAAAGACAAAAGTTGAAGAATTTGGAGGATTCCTACGGGTATGGCGTCAGTACCAAGGATGAGTAGCATTCAATGTATTACTCAGGCAGGAAAACTTTTTTTTTCTTGGATTTCATAGCAGTACATATTTAAACATTTAAAGACAAAAGTTGAAGAATTTGGAGGATTCCTACTCTTCTCAGGGTGTAATGTATTTTTTTTTTTGCAATATGTTTTACCTCCAAGGCAAATAGAGCCATAAACTCCACTGTCAAATATGTTTTTGTTTGTTTTTCACATTCCTTCACAGCCTTCTTAGCCTTCTTTATTGTTGTGAGGTCATAGCAGCAACCTGAAATGAAGAGGTTATTATTTCCTATCTGGGATGACTCAAAATAGCTTCCAGATCCCCCACCCCAGTCTCCCTTCCTCCAGAGTTTCCTGTCTCCTGCCTCGTATTACACAATGCAATTAGAGTTGTTTTTCTCTAGTGTTCCTCTATCATGTTGCCACCTTTGTCAAGAACATGATAATAATGATAGTAGTAATAGTAATAATAGCATTTAATTTTATGGCATATTTTCTGCACACTACATACTTTGTTAAGTCCATTATCTATGCTGTTTACCTTATACATTAGGCAGTATTTATTATTTTATCAAACCATTTAAAATCGGACAGTTTAAGGAACAGCCAAATATCACATAGCTAGAAAGTAGAGCCCAACCCATTCTATTAACAAAATCTCCTAATATAATGTTGAAATCGGTCCATTTCTTTCCGAAGCTTTGACAATGTTTGCTTTATATATTTTACTATTAAGTGCACCTAAGCTTAGTTAAATCTTTCATCAGAAATTAAAACATTTCTGTTATATAATGACCCTCTTTACTTTTAATAATGATTTCTGCCTTTAAGTCTCTTTTGCCTGATAAAATGGTATTACACTAGCTTTCTTTGACTGTTTGTCATGTGTGTGTGTGTGTGTGTGTGTGTGTGTGTGTACATTATTTAAAGTATTGAGCCTTGAACAACATGGGTTTGAACTGTGTGGGTCCACTTATATGCTGATTTTTTCAATAAATATATTAGAAAAATTTTGGAGATCTGCAACAATTTGAAAAAAAAACTCTCAAACCCTATCGTTTTCTTAATAACATTTTCTTTTCTCTAGCTTACTGTATTGTAAGAAAACAATATATAAGACATATAAGATGCAAAATATGTGTTAAACTTTTATGTCATTGGTAAGGCTTCCAGTCAACAGTAGGCTATTAGAAGTTTTTAGTCAAAGTTTACACAAATTATGATTACACAGGGACCAGCACCCTTAACCCAGCATTGTTCATTGTTCAGTGGTCAACTGTAAATGCAAAAAAAGTGCACACACATATATATGCATAGATATAATTTTCAGTGCCTAAATTTTATAAATGCTTATACTGTGGCTGTGTGGCTATGTCTCTTACAAATAGGAATTAGCTAGATGTTTTTAAATCAGTTTTGAGCTAGAAGATTGTTCAGGATTTCTAGTCTACTTCTATATAACGAAGTCAAAGCTCATATTTTCACTGCTGTGTGCCTCTGGCTCTTGGTTCTATCTGTAGGAAACTCAAATCTTGAAATTTAGTGTGAAGCAAGTATAAATCTGGGGCTCTTTCCCACATGCCACACCGAACATTTCAAATGGCCAATCTCTAGGCAAGTGTCACACAGGCTTTGTTGGGTCCCACCTGAGGATGAAGAAGGGGCATCTGGTGGGATCCGCCAGGTGACTCTTCCCTCAGGCGGCCTTTCAGACTTTTCCTATTGCCCTGCAGGGACATGATCATATGTGGGGGCTCCTCCGGCTTCTAGACAAATCACATTTCACTTCTCTGAGCTCATCCAGTTCAGAGTTAATGTCCACACATTAACTCTGTCTCTTTGGGTCATCTTGTCCTTTTTACATGACAGGTGTATCCTGGTGAGTTGGCAGCAGGCAGGCCTCGCTCTAAGTCCCAGCTCCATCATCTACTAACAACGTGAGCTGGAACAAGTCACCTGCACTTCCAGTCTGACTGTAAATGGGGATGGTGCTATGAACCTTCTGATTCCTGGGGGAAGGGTGAGATAATATTTTATGTGAATGTGGTGTGTGCATGCATGTGTGCACGTGTGTAATATTTCCTTCAGAAGTGATGAATAGCTCGTAAATGCCAGGAAACTTATTTTTTCCTGCACCTGCCAATGTTTCCTGTATCCTTGGAAATGTGGTAAATATCTGGTTCTCATAGTAAAAGTTCTGACATAGAGATGCCATATAGCTAATCAACACTATCCATCTATGAATGGGCTATATGATCCGGGAACCAATGAGCCTTCACCATAGCCCAGGCGCACGCACACCTGGTGAACTCTGCCTCACGCCTACTCAGTGCATCTTATCATAAGGGTGGCAGGCCTTACTTTTAATATGTTTCCGGGTAGATTTGGAAAGGACAGTTTCTATGAGCATGTTTCCAACAGAGCAGAAAAATATAGAAATGAGCTGATCATTCCTTGTACGAAAAAGTTGTTCCATTTCTACTTGAAACCATTTTTAATAACCAGAAAATTAACTATGAAATTTATTTGACTGTGAATAGGAGGGGAAACCTAAAGCAAAAAACACAGCAATCCCTTTCATTTCGTATTCTTTGGTTTTCAACCTTTTATGAATAATGAGGTTGAGTACTGTCCAATACTCATGAAGATTTGAGAATAAATTTTTGTTCTTTTAAAATATTTATATGTTTACATAGTTAGATACACATATTGTTAACATTTGTTATTTAATTATGAAGAAAATTTAGGTTAGGTAAGATGGCCATATCCAATCCTGGCTGCACCAGCCACTAGTTTTATGAATCTGGAAAATCACTCCAATTTGTCTGCCTTCATTTATACACTGGGGGCCAGAGCAGTACCAACCTCAGGAGGTTTCGGGAGAATTCATTGAAAATGTGAGTAAAACTTTCCATGCAGCTTGGGAACCACAAGCACACATATGGTAATTAAGAAAACAAAGTAACTTTTTTTGGTAGAAATATTAAATCCATAGAGAAAAAGATGAACAAGTAAAACCATCCATAATTTTACAATTGGAAATAGTTTCTCTCTAACTGCACTGCTGGTTTCTCACCTTCCCTATACACATTTCTTTCTCTGGCATTCGAGTTTGTACCTGTAGTTTTGCCTGTAGTAATGGGGTATACCACAAAAGATTTATTACCTCCTTTCATTAAGCTACACTGTGCTAGTGTTATTATATATAGGTCAATAAATACGGATCTAGACTACCTGATTGTTTTTATTGGTGCAGAATAGCGTACACACATAACAGGATTTATCTGACCAATCACTTACTGATAGGCCTTAATGGCTTTCATTTACCTTTTTGCCTTTTCTGTAATGTTCATCCTTGCTTTTCAGTTTTTGTAGACTTAACCTGTTATTTCTGTAGAATGAATTCCAAGAATTGAACAATCAAATGGTCCAGCTTGCTAAGATTTTATATCTGTGCTGCCAAATGTATTGTGACAATTGTCACTCCCATCAGCAAGGCCCAGGCACATCCACTTCCCCATAGTTTTTCAGTCCTTGCCAATATGATGGCAAAGAATAATGCCTTTGCTGTGATAATTAATGCCAGTAAAAGGGCGCCATGAGACAACATCCATAGAAGTATGCCAGTGAGTTCTGTGTAGCATGGGAGGCAGCAGGCTACTGTGCAGATGTTGAGTGGGACTTGTGCTCCCTGGACAGGGCTTTCTCTCCCTAAACACACTGGGAGAGCAGCTTACATGAGGAAGGCAAGCCCTTCTGAAAGAGAAAGTACTAAGAACACACCTTCAACCCTGTAGTCAAAGAGAAAATCTACTTGAGGTCAAATGGGACATGGGAGATGAATAGATTATGACAAGGGTTTGCTGACAGGAAAGAATATCAAGGTGTCAATGAGAAAGTCGCCAGCTGAAAAGATAGTGTGAATGAAACTCAACATAGAGCCGGGTACACTGGGAAGGCTGGTGACAGCAGAGCAGCCACCAGAGGGTCCCCCTTTAGGCAGCAGTGTCTGAGCATGACTGTGAACTAGAAGGGCTGCAGACCCCAGGATCCTGACAGGAAAGGACCCTGACACCATGAACACATCAGTCAACAGAGTGTTGAGGTGATTACAACAGTGTGACAGTGACTCATTGTTACTCACTGCTCTTCCTCCTCCTTTGGCCTGAATTTGGAAGCAGAGCTGATTCTCTGGACCATGGGAGCCCCAGGATCTCTGGATCATTAGGAGGAGGTTCCAGGAGGACGGAGATGCTGTACCATAGTTTCTGTGCACGAGGACATGTTGATGTTAAGAAATCTGCTGGGAAATAAAGAAAAACCAAGTTGGTGAAACATAACAGTTACACTAGTGTTGTTGAAAGAAAGCTTCACATGTTTTCTGGCACTTTGGAAATCTTACTTTAAGAATATCCTATTTACATCCTCTCACCATTTTTTCTTGGAGCATTCCTGTGTTTCTCAGTGACAGGAAGCTATTCATGCATGAGTGATGTTGACTGATGTCATGCGTGCTGTAAATATTAATGAAGAAAAGGAGAGAACTGAACTGCAAAGGGGGCAACTTCTGGTTTTTACATTTCTTATTTACTTCCATTCTTACTGTAGTAGAAACGATAGGCCAGTTGTAGAGCATTACCAGGGCAATGCTCTGGGTGCCTAGCAACGGGCAAAACTATAAGCCTTGCACAACCACCCCTGGAAGATGACATCTAGGCTTCAGCTGTGTTTCAGCTCCAGGCCTAGATAAGCAGGGAAATTAGACAGAGTGATGCCATGGCTGACATCAGGACCAGCTGCATTGACTAATGACCCCTTGGCACTGACCAATCAGTGGACACCACCAGGGGCACCCTGGAAAGCTGATGAATGTTCTATTGGGATTCTCCTCTAAGGCCTCCAGATAAAAGCCCCTGGTACAGGAAACCCTCTCACAAGAAGGAAGAGAAATGCCCGTGCCTCTCCTTCCTGTTGTGTCTCTCAAGGCAGATATCTCTCTCCTTTCTCCTAAGCTCCAAGGGTCCTTCTACTACCTCTGTAACTTTTCTTTATAATTTGAGTTTCTTGGCTCTAAATTCTCTCAATTCAAACTCAAGTACCAAGGTGGCTAAACCAAGGTCCAGCCTAACTCGCTGCTAACCCCTGGTGCCATTTTTCCGCCACTAACATTACCAATAAATGTTTAAAATGACAAAGCAATAAAAACATTATAAAAAATTTAGGAACCTTTTAGAACATCCATATATCTTTAAAAGGGCTTAGTAACTCCCAAGTTCTTTTGGGCTTAGAAGCCTCAGAGCATGAGCTGGACGACAAATAAAAAAGAGGGGGTTGTCAACAGGGCCTGTGCAACACAGCAAAAGGAAAGTTGTGAAGTAAATAGAGTGTGTGGTTAATTATTCTTGAGCATTCTAGCAATCTGATCTATACTCACAGTTGAAATGTAAATAACAAGGAACAAGTTGACCTATTTTAGATAAAAAGTGAACTTGAAATCACTATTTCAAAAGAAGTAAAAGTCAAAATGCTTATTTCAAATTGTAGCATGAATACTTTCTAGTCAAGAAACCATGAGCCACCTTGATATCCTTGCATAGTTCAGTAAACATGTGTTGCTTGCCAGCTTTGGACCAGGATGTTGAGTGGACACCAGAGTTTTTGAAAATATGAATTAAAAAAAATGATCTCCCTCAGGAAGCTCAAATTATGTAATGAGAGAACAGATCTGTGAAGAGACAAGTGTAATTGCATTAGGTACAGAACTCTGATGGAAAAGTTCAGCAAAGCAGCTAAATCAGAGGCTCTGAAGAATAACTGGGTTCCAGTTATTAGCTGTGTGGCCTGGAGCAAGTTGCTTAAATTATCTGTGCCTCATCTTCTCATCTATGAACAGAGACCAACATGGAAATGGCCTCACATTGGTCTAATCTGAGTATACAAACTAATTTATGTATATGCGTCACCAGAATGGAGCCTGAAACATAGTAAATCCTTAGTAACTATGAGCTATTATTGTATTCATAACAGCTCCAATCTCAGTGCCCTCATCTGTAACAGGGAGATGCCTCAAAGGATGAGCATGATGCTTAAGTGGGAACATGAGTGCACCATCATGAAGTCTGTTTAGTGGCAAACTTACTTTAATAATAAAGTTCCCCACAGAGTGTTTTCCCCACAGAAAAATGATGTGTGAGTTTCCATATTACACAGCAAGTGTCAATTCCCTTAACTATGATAATGACTCACATTGTACCTTTACAAATATTCATTGTGATGAGGCCAAAATTGCTATTTGTAATCCAACTCACGCATGACTCCAAATGAAACCCTTTCAACTTTCCAAAGTTGGAACACGCCTAGGAACACACGTGCCTCTGCTAGGTGGCCAGATGAACCACACACATCCAGCATACACGGATTAGGACCATAATAACGGATTTCCCATTACCAATTCAGGGCAAACAGAAAGTGCTTCCACCCAAACCCAGGATTAGTATGAATGGGGCAGTGGAGCTAAATCTGCTGACCCTCAGCCACTGTGTTCATCATTTGCTCTACTCATTAGCCAGCTCAGCTGATTCTGAGCATAGAAGTCTGAACTGGTGCATAAAATCTAACCAAACTGACAAATGACCTGCTAAGGAGACTTGATCCAATTAAAGGACATGGCCCATCCTTCCTCATTCCCAGACTTCCTCTTCCAGGCTTCTCTCTCATCTTTTCTGCCTGGAACCACTCAGGAAAGCCCACCCACATACACATATAGAAAGTTTTCAAGCTTGAATGCGTGGGAGATTCCTCTCTGAAGCCATGCTCATGTTTTTCAGTGAAACTTTATAAAACAGTAGGTAATAGATGAAGGCATAATGAACATACAGTTCTTCCCCAGCCCCTCAAAGACTCCTCAACAGAACACAGCTCCTGCCCTGTGCAAACAGGACTTCAGATAATTGTACTCTGTTAATACCACTTTAAACATTACTCATCACTAGAAAATAAAATAAGACTATCTATGTATTTGAACAGAGTCAATGTCATTCTTCTAATAATTAGATCCTGGAATGTAAAAATAAGAGAAGGATATTTTCCCTCTTGGCTATGGATGACAAGTCAGGGGCTGTCCCTATGACTTACTGACACCTATTAATAGATAATATGAGGGGATGAAAATTGCCCTCTGCCTAACTGGTAGCTCATTTCTATCCCCCAAATCCATTATATCTATATTATAAAAATCCAGTGACTGTAACACTGGAATGCCGGAATGACCAAATGACTGGTCACCAGGAGATGCATTGATGGGTCCCACGATGGTGGAGGGTGGGACTCTGGGTCTTGCGCGATTTCATGCACTGGGCCTCTAGTTATGATATAATGTTCTATTATTTACATATTAACAAAAATCCTAAACAAGGATGTAAAATTGATGTGGTCTTATTTTCCATTTTTTTGAGGGCCTACCAGTTGAATTTGGAATGTTTCAAGTACTGAGAATTAGAGAAAGATTAAGTATCATTTCTAATTGTCAAACCAAGTGCTTAAGGAAAACCACTTTTTTGGGGGTAGGGGGGTTCAGTTTGGTTGTTTTTCCATTTCTATTACCATTACCATTAAAATAGGGCTATATGATCGACATTTGTGGAACCCATTGGAGAAGGGGAGATACTCCATGGCTGCGTGATGGTGGGTTTTAGGATTAAGAACTCGAGGAAAATTCCTGAGAGCTGGTGTGATGAGGAGAGCTGGTTGGGTAGGTGCTTAAGCTGGCCAGACCCTCCGGATTAGAGGAGAGGATGGAAAGCACACTGCCTTTTCAGATTGCCTGGGACACCTTCACACCAGCCTGGGCATGAAGGAGGCCTCCTGTGGGCTGCTGACTTAGACAGGGTGCTTATTCTCTGGGGCACCAGGGTCAATCCTGGGAGGACACCAACTGGAGGTGGTGTTTGGAGCACTGTGATGCATGGAGTTATTGAACATGTTTGAGAAAGCCTATGAAAGTAAATATTAAGGACAGTTAATCTGGCTGTTGTGCACAGAATGGGAAATAGGGGTTAACCAGTTCATCTGGGAGGCTGCTACAATAATTTTGGGGTGACAGTTGCAAACTCTTCTAAAAAGACACACCTAGAAAAAAAATTGAGGGAAAATAACAGGACACAGTGGTCTGCATAATGGTAAAGATATATAAATTTTTTGCTTGAAATATGTGGTTTGCAACAATTTCCATAGAATCAACAAATTGCCTTATTAGAATCAGCTTAGGCCTCTGCACTTAAAGAGGGAAGAAAGCAGAGGCTACGGAGGAAACTGCCCACACACTTTCTTGAAGAATGACCCAGTTCCTGTAAGGATGCTGCATCACCCATCTACCCACCATTTGGTTTTAAATAAAAAACATTTGCATATTATTGTGAATGAGCTTAAACAAAAAGCCACAAACACCCCACAAGTAACTTCACATCTTCATCTACACCCAATGCCAGAATGACTGGATCCACACAGAGCACTGGCCTCTTCATGATGGCCCTTCAACCTCCTTCATTCACAGATCCTGCTTTGTGCCAGCCCATCTCTCATGGGTTGACCAGTCTATACATTCAAGGAGCACAGAATCCACACTCTCCCCTTATAGATACACATATTTAAAGGTTTCCTTTTAATCACCTCCCAGCTATTGAAAACAAAGTCTTTTTTTTTTTTTTACTATTTTTGACATTACAGGATAGTAAGTATTTATCATAACCTTGTTCACTCAGAAATCTAAAATGCCATTCTAATGAAAATAATAATAAGTCAATTTTTGTTTATGGTTGGATGCCTTTTTGATCTGGCGCAGTTTGGGGCTTTATCGTGTATTCAACTGGCTGAGCCCATTTTTAGGATCCAAGCAAATGTAGAGCTTCCAGAAATGCTGTGCCTGCTACTGCTTCCAATGGCTGAATCTTGGACCATGCTGGTAACTCTCATAACTCAAATGCTAGAACACTGTTTTAGGGCTTTGTGAGGAACGGAGTGATGATTACTAGAGTACCTGACCCTGAATATAAATTACCCATAGCTACACCTCACTTCATTAAAATGGAGAAATTAAAATGGAGGTAGAGATCAGAAGGGGGATGGGGACAGAAAAAGGAAAGCAGTCTCACTTGTAATTCTGGTTTTCTGGCCATTCTCATTTTGTTAATTAAAATGATGGCGACTTCTAATCTGACAGCTCTTCCTATAAATCCTCAATTTGGCAAATGCCTACATAAGCCTTACCCGGAACAAGTCCAAATACCAAAGTGAGACTCTACATACCAATTGATCTCTTAGAAAACAGAAAAGTAAGGAATACTCCAAAATGTATTATAAAAACTGCAGGAACGATGTTTACATTGACCCTTCATCTTCTTTTGAGCCGCTTTATTTTGATATTGTAGAATGACCCATTAAACAGAAAGACTTCGATATCAGTGAAAGAAATGGTCCTTTTCTAAGTCGAAATGTCTGTAAATTGCTTTGAAAATCTGACATGTGAGTTCAAGTTCAAATGAACTACTGCTTTCTAAAAGGTCATGCTTTCAAAAAACAAAGCCTATCTATCACATGGAGGAAAATTATATTATTTAGAATTTAGACTCCAATTCAAAATGTTAAACACCCTACAATGTTCTTTTGGGATTCTCCCAAAGTAGCTGTGCATAGCCACCTGACACCCAAGCAGCATCAGACACCGGGCCTGCTCACATCACAGTATTTCACCTGTGCCCCTGTTTGGTCTCTCCTCTCTGCGTTCCCTACTGTCCTTCCCCCACTGACCTATGGTTATAGCTTCAATAAGGCACAACTCCTCCTGGCATCCCCAAGCCTAGCAGTCCCCATCCTTCCAGCGATAAGGGGTGGAAGGCAGTGTAGCTTGAGTAGAAACCTCTGCTAAGGCAGGAGGAGGAAATCTAGAATTACAGAAGCAGGTTTTTCTATTTGTTCAGGGGGGTCTGGAGATTATTCCTGCACTTGGAGGTCCCCCCCTTCCTCACCCAATCAGAATAGATGACAGCCTGTGGTAAGTGAGTGGCCTTGCATTTTCATGGCTAGACCTGAAAACACAGTCATATTATCTCACTAGAGGCCCAATGCATGAAAATGGTGCGAGAGTAGGCCTTCCTTCCCCCGGCTGCCAGCACCAGCTTCCCTCTGGCACCTGGGACCTGGGCTTCCCTCGAAGCCCCAGCTTCATTCGGAAGGTTGTCCAGAAGGACGTCCAGTCTAATTAGCATATTACGCTTTTATTATTATTGATAACTACTATACCATGCACATAAAAGCTACATGTCTATTGCAACCCTGCTAGTTAATAAACTGAAAGTAGACATACCTTTCAAAATGCTTCCTACTTGTTAGAACACCACATTTTGACATTTTTATGCCCCCCCCCCAAAAAAAAAACACAAAAAGAAGAAAGAAGTTTTAGACAAAATGGAGACTCAACTATCTGGTCTGATATTTAGAACATGCTATCATAGACAATCAGGTCCTACAACTGGGTTTGCACAAGCTTAGAGGTATTGCAATATGTGCAATCTTATCTGGGCCAGGATCTCCTTGCTGGCTTGGATGTCCCAACACCTGCCCTGCTTATCTCACCCAAATAATTTGGAAGGGTGGAAAGAAGATAAGAATGTGTTCCATCTACTTGAGTAGATTTTTTTTCCTTTCAAAATACAAAATTAAGGTCAAGTCATAAGGGCTTTTTATTATTATTTTAAAAGAAACTTTATGTCATTGACTAAGTTAAAAACATTTAAAATTTGAGGATCTCAACATCTGGAAGAAAGGAGGCTGGTGGAACAATATTGTCCATATCTCCAATTTGAAAAAAAAAAGGAAACTAAATATTTCATCCAAAGTGACATGAGTTCCAGTTCACATGGGGGTATAATGTTTCTCCATAACTTCTTCAGACTTTTTAACCCCTTCACAAGTGAAGAATATTGTTTGCAGCATTCCTGTTCTCCTCTGATCCACTTTGGATGTGTAGTAATGTGCTTATTAAAATTTTATACCCTGTTAGAGTAGTAGAAGGCCCAGGTCTTTTTCAAAGAACCCTGGTTTAAGGGTTTAGAGTCCCTGGTGTTATGGACTGAATCCAAATGTTGAAGTCATACCTCAATACCTGAGAATGTGACTGTATTTGGAAATAGGGTCTTTAAGGATGTAATTAAGTTAGAATGAGGTCATTGAGTTGGCCCTAATCCAATCTGACTATCGTGCTCATAAAGAAGAGGAGATTAGGACACAGACATGCAAGAGGAAGAATGCTTTGTAAGCATGAAGATGGCCATCTACATGCCAAGGAGAGAGGACTCAGGAGAAACCAACTACACCTTGATTTTGGACCCCCAGCCTCTAGAACTGTGGGAGAATGAATGTCCGTTGTTTAAGGCACCCAGTCTATGGTGTTTGTACAGCCACCTGAGCTGAATAACATTCCTTGTGTGCATGTGTGCCCATTCAGATCTCATTTATCCTGTCAACATAAGGTTTTCATTATCACAGTTTTGACAAGTGGCAGGTACTGTGACATAAATCTGGCAGAAGTGAAGACATTCGAACTTGCCGAGTCACTGAAGTTCAACTTTCTCCACTTTCTGGCTAGAATGTGCAGGGGCCAGAGAGGCCCTGAGATACAAGCAAACAGAGGAAGCTGAGTGGGAGGCAGGGAAGGAGAGAATCAGCAAACCCCTCCTACACAAGCACACATCCTGCCTTGGGGAGAGATGGTTTCTCAAAGCGCAGTGACTGGTTGGAAATATTGCAATGTGAGAAAGTTAGGATCAAACCGATGGATCGGAATTCAGGACTGAAAGGAAAGACTGAACTTGATTTATAAAATAACATAGAAACTTCCGGAGAGGCAAAAACCTTGGGAACTGATATGCTAGTTGTTATCCGTATAAATAGAATTTAACTGTCATATCAAACACTGGGATGGGTTTCACGTCTGAAATCAATTATGTCCTTTTTACAACCAGTCTTCCATAGTGACACTCAAAAGGTGAAAAGTTTAGTTTTTGTCTCATTTTCCCTGTTCATTTGAACAATTGGTTGCTTTTTCTTTGTGTTTGCTAAACTTTCTATATTTCCTTATTTTCTTTAAAACCAAAGGCTCAACAGTTTTAAATTAAGATAGGAAAAAAACATCTTGTTTATGTTAAAAAAAAATTTCCAGTTCCAGATATTTCTCAATCACTGACAAGCTCTCAAGCAGTGTATTCCTATCAGTTTAAATATTTCAAGTATTTATTTACAAAATGGAAGTCAACACGACCTCATCAGCTGACACCAGTTGGTTGTGGATGTCCAGAAAACGCTGACGAGGTGCTGCAGCTTTTTGTGTTTCCTACTGATGAATGAAGGGAGACAGAAATAGAATTTCTTGGCAATTGGTGGCATGTCTCAACATATGCAATCACTTCCTTCTATTGCAGAAAAGGAAGTGCCAATACAAGTTGCTCGAGAAAGATAAAATGTACAGAGGGCTTTGTGCGGGAAGAAGGTGGAGACCAGGGCTGGGAATAGTGGCAAACAGAATGAACATGGATAGGAGACTGGAGTGACCAACACTTACTGTGTCCTGGATAAGAGCTGTCGACAGGTTGACATCCATCAATAATCAACTTCTTGGTTCAGAAATGCTGCTTCTATTCTCATACAGTGTTGTTTATTAACTTATGGTTGTTTTTTTCCTTTATTGATTATGTCAATAACTCTTTACTCAGAATATACCAGAGGTCAGGCTCTGTTTCAGACTTGGGAATTGCAGCAGGGACAAACAGACAAGGATCTCTGTCCTTACAATCCACTGTTAGCATATCAGATCATGCAGCCTTTGAAATGGGATTTTATAATCAGGTTTCCTGAAATTTAAGGTTAAAAATTAAGATCTGAGTTATGTTTTGACTTCATGAGATATCCTAAATGACAATAGAATAAATAGTGTGCATATTTCCCCCTTGAGGGTGGTATGTGCAACCTTACCAGAGATGAGTAGACATCATCCCATCTCATGGGCAAGTTCTGTTTCTCCAGTATCATTTGGGACCTCTGGGAGAGACATTCTATCTCTTCCCTTGGGGTAGAATGAGATGTTAATGCAATTATGGGAATTTTTGCATTCATTTCATCACCATGAGGAAAATCAACTTGATAAAGATCAGTCATGGGGCTAGGCAAATCCAAGAGAATCACAAAAGATTGGATCTAGATGTCTATTCCAACCATATTTGAATATTGTCCTACCTACAGACTTATCTGTCATGTGGGCCCATAAATGTCATAAATTGCTTAACTGCATTGTGGTGATTTTAAAATATGTACACAAATTCTTTGACACTTGTCCCTGCAAAGTTAATGTCTAATTTTCTCTTTCCTTAAAAGTGGACCAGACTCAATGACTTGTTTCTAATGAATAGAATGTGGCAGAAGTGATGGTATGTGACTTCCAAAGTGAGACCATAACAATGTTGCTACTTCCATGCTGTTCTGTCTTGGATGGCTACCTCTGGGGAAAGCCACCTGTCATAAGGATGCTCAAGCAGCCGATGGATAGGTACATATGAAAATAAAGTGAGATTTCTTGCTTAAAACAGCAAAAACGTGGCCTCTGTTTGAACAAGCTATTGTGGAGACTGATCCTCCATCCCCAGTCAAGACTTCAGACAATGAAGCCCCTGCTGGCATCCTGATAACAACCTCCTGAGAGATTCCAACTAAACTGACTCGCATAAACTTAGGGAGAAATAAATGCCCACTGTAACTTTAAACTACTAAGTTTTTAAGGTAATTTTTGTTATGCAGTGGTAGATAAATATTGCAGATTTTGGTAGTAGAAGTGAGGTAACACCAGAAAGCAAGAAGAAGCTAGAAAGATATCAAGAAGAATGTAAGTAAAAACCAAAAGAAACTCAAAAACCTTTGTCAGTAGATGTCTGCTGGTCGGGAAAGGCTGAACATAAACTGAAGGAAAGGCTACTGAAACAAGAAGAAAGGGATCCTTGCTATGCTAGGGCAGAAAGTTTAGCAATATTGTCAATTACAGTAATATAAAAAATAGGAAATATACCTCATGTACTTGTTAATAAGCTAAGGGGATTTCCAGGCAGAGTTTTAGAGATGCCACTGGGCTGCTTCTTACTACAAATAGGAAAATGTGAGATGAGAGAGATAAACTAAAGGAAGGACGGATAAACAAAAACAAGCAAAAACTTGCTATGATTAAAAATTCCCTGCCTCTTGTGATGATAAACAATGCTACAATAAAGAAATTACTCCCAGGCCAAAAAAATTTTTAAAAAATGTCAAGAGCATATGACAGCCCTGACCGGTTTGGCTCAGTGGATAGAGCATCAGCCTTCGGACTGAAGGGTCCCAGGTTCGATTCCAGTCAAGGGCGTGTACCTTGGTTGCGGGCACATCCCCAGTAGGGTGTGTGCAGGAGGCAGCTGATTGATGTTTCTCTCTCATCAATGTTTCTAACTCTCTATCCCTCTCCCTTTCTTCTCTGTAAAAAATCAATAATATATATATAT
>NW_005361351.1:2016832-2019726 GCF_000412655.1 Myotis brandtii
AGAGAACATATGACAAAGTTAAAGACAAGGTCTGATTTCAAAATCCTTTGTTAAGGCTCAGAAAGATCTAAGATGAGGTCCAAAAAAATCCACCTGGTCAAACAATAGGGCTTTCAGAAACTTAAGGAATGGTTCCTCAGAAATCCCAGCAGAATCTCAAGGTAAATTTGGGATTATCTTAAATAAATTTCTGAGTCTGGCCTTGGTCAAATGAAAAATATCTCTACAAGATTCATGAGAGATCCATACAATTTTCAAGAGAATTATAGTAGCAGAAAAACCACCAGCTTAGACTGGAAGGGGAAGAGGTTATTCAAACAGAAATTAAGTCTTTTGGACTCCAAACTTCTGAGAAGACTCCTCAGCTTGGCACACATCCCACATTCCTCAGAAAAAAAAGGATGATTCAGGGCAAAATCAAGTGCCAAGAGGGCAGAATCAGAAGCCATGGAGAATTATTCACACACCTTGAGTCCTAATTAAGGAAATTCCAGCATGTGTCCTGGGGATTTCAGAATTGCTATGCAGCAATGACTCCTGTTTGCCCCTGTTGTAATGGAAATACCTATGGTGATTGTCTTGTGCCTGCCACACCATTATCCACTGGGGTTATGTGCTTTGTTTAGCTCAAAGATCTTCAGTTCAGGAGGTAAATTCAAAAAGCTGAACTCCACTAACAGCACCAATGAGATGGGAAGGAAATTAGTTGAGTGTATTTTCCATGTGAGAGGGTAGATTTTTTTTTTCTAACTAAGGTTAGAAATTTATGGAGATTTTAATCAAACTTCTTAAAATAACAAATCTTTAATTTGGCTTTTAAAGTGTTTTATTAAAAGAAATTATGATATGCATGGTGCTATGGACTGAATTATGTTCTCCCAAAATTCATATGGTGAAGCTCTCACCCTAAATATTACTGAAGTAAGGAAGTAATTAAAGCTAAATGAGGTGATAAGGGTGGAGCCCTGATCCTATAGGATTAGTGTCATTAAAGAGACTCCAGAGAGCGTGTTTGCTCACTTTCTGCTATAAGAGGACACAGTGGGAAGGTGGCTATCTACAGTCTCTTACCAGAAACTGAACTGGCCAGATTTCTGTTTATTAGTAAGTCAGCCAGTGTGGTATTTTGTTATGGTAGCCACAGTGGACTATACACATGGTATCATTAATCTTTGGGGATAAAAGCATTGATGATCTTGGCCTGATCACACCAATTTTATTAGTTTTGAGTCCATTGTTCCTGAACTGTCTGGCTTTAGCAGCCTCCAGGTTTTAACTTGGGGCATTATGAAATAAAGGTACATTTATTGTAAATTCACGAAACTTAAGGCATTAACTGTAATTTGATATGATGTTTTGAAAGTTTCAATTAAACAAGAAATTTTAAGCTCCTTATTTATACACACATGATGTGCAGTTTCAGTTATTTTCAAATGTGTTTATTAAATGGAAAACAGATGGTATGCAGGAAAAAAATAATGGAATATCAAACAAAACAAAAAGATGTGTATTGAAAGTAAAATCCTTGTTCTGACATAGAGAAGAAAATAAATATTTTTACAGAACATACCAAAAGAAATAATTTCTCAAGGGTAAGAAATAAATTTCAAACAGAAGCCATGAAAAAGCTTTCGAATTATCTCATAATACAAATATTAAAGAGGAATGCATCATCTGAACCTATTTAAAAATGTTCTTCAAGACTTGCTGATTTGACACAAAATCCTAGTATTGACTAAGTTATCATTAAATACATACTGTGCCACTAGAAATGGGACATTTTTTGAAAAGTTGGTTAATGAGTCTCATCAATCAATTCAATTAGTCTTAAGTGAAATAAAACTAAAAAGACAATCTTGAAATGCTCTGGAATCTTATTGTTTACAAAGAAAAAAAAAGAATGCAGGTCTTCACCAATTTTACAGCACACTATAGATTTATATGCTATCACCATTACAAATTGCAAAGTTGAAAGATAGTTTTCTAAACTATCTAATCTAATAAAAGAGAAACATGGTAATTAGCGTACGACCGCTACCCTTCCCATTGGCTAATCAGGGCGATATGCAAATTAACTGCCAGCCAAGTTGGTGGTTAACCGCCAACAAAGATGGCGGCTAATTTGCATATTGAAGGCAGGGTAGGACAGCATAAGCCACCATCCAGGCCCCCGTTTGCCATGGGGTCTGCCGGGGGCTGGGGCCACGGTAAGCGGTGCTGATCACTGCACCGGAGCCCTCTCCCGCCCACCAGAGACACAGGGCCCACCCCCGTATGCGATCTGGGTCGGGTGGGGGCTGAGGCGGTTGCGGATCACTTAGCCCGCCTACCAGAGACAAGACACAACACGGGGCCAGTGGGGGCTGGGGCGAAGGCAAGTGGTGCTGATCGCCTCACCGGAGCCCTGCCTGCCCACTGCAGACATGTCCCAATGCGATCTGGGGGGCTGGCGGGGGCTGGGGCAATGCAATCTGTGCCGATGCCTTGCCCGAACCCTCGCCTGCCCACCAGAGACCCATCCCAATGCGATCCGGGGGCGGGCGGGGGCTGGGGCAAATGCAAGCGGTGCCCATTGCCTCGCTGGAGCCCTCGCCTGCCCACCGGAGACACATGCCAATGCGCGTGGGCTGGGGCGAAAGCAAGCGGTGCGGATCGCCTCGCCGGAGCCCTCACCTGCCCACCAGAGACATGTCCCAATGCGATCCGGGGGGCTGGCAGGGGCTGGGGCAAGGCAATCGGTGCAGATGCCTCGCCGGAGCCCTTGCTTGCCCACCGGTGGGTGGGCAAGGGCTCCGGCGAGGCAATGGGCACTGCTTGCCTTGCCCCAGCCCCCGCCCGCCCCCAGATCACATTGGGACATGTCTCAGGTGGGCAGGTGAGGGCTCCGGCGAGGC
>NW_005361351.1:2021255-2041065 GCF_000412655.1 Myotis brandtii
ACCTTTTAGTCCCCTATTCTCCAACCACAGAGGAAAGAAATAAGGAAGGAGTCTGTGCTGCCTTCAGAAAGTATCTATATACCTGATCGGTCAGTTGCCTTCCACAGAGGGAGGCCAGACTGTGGCTTAGGCTCACTCCCCACAGGGACATCAGTAGGAGATCCTGAGAGGGCTCCCAGACTGTTAGAGGGGGCAGGATGGGCTGAGGGATGCCCCCCGAGTGCACAAATTTTTGTGCACCGGGCCACTAGTCTATATATATAAAGAGCCAGAGTCCATAATAACTGAAGCCTCGACTTAACACCGGAAGTCAGTGCTGGGTTGCCATGGTGACCCAGCACTGACTGCTGAGGGGGCTACGGATTAGGCCTGGAGAGAGGCCTCCAGAGAGAGAGGCAAGGTCTGATCCGCAACCTCAGCGGGAGCTGTTGATCAGTGTTGCCTCTCTCTTTCTCTCCAGGCTTCACCAGCAGCCTCAACTCTGTTTTTCTCTGGGGCTCTGGGGCTGCTGATCAGCCCCGCCTCTTTGATCATGCCTAGAGATAGGCCCGGAGACACTGACTGGCATAGAAACCGACCAATCAGAACCAACTCTGGGTGAACTACGAAGGCAGAACCTAAGGTGGGGGCTGAGGAGGGGTTTTAAGGGCAACAGCTGTTTGGTGTAAGGTGTAAGAAAGCAGTTCAATTTTTTAATGACCACTTTGGCAGTATAGTGCATATGGCTGGCTATCAGTCCAGATATAGGGATTATGTATTTTTGTCTGCCAAGAGCATCTCCTTCTGCTGAAAAAAGCCCCCCCCCCCCCGCCATTTAAGTAATCCTATTTTATATAATCTATCTATACTAATAAAAGGGTAATATGCTAATTAGACCAGGTCTACCAGCCATTTTCCAGGTGCCCGACTTCCTTCCAGACAAAGCCATGTTGGTGGGGGCCGAGGGTGAGAGAGTTAGGGATGATAAAACCAGCAAAAGAGGGCAGTTAGGGGCAAGATCAGGCCTGCAGGGGAGGGCAGTTGGGGGCGAAATCAGGCCCACAGGGATTGGGCCTAAACTGGCAGTCATACATCTCCCAAGGGGTCCCTGATTGGAGAGGGTGCAAGCTGGGCTGAGGGACCCCCCCCCATGCGTGAATTGGGGCAAGATCAGGCTGGCAGAGGAGGACAGGTAGGGGCGATGAGGCAGGCAGGCAGAGAGCTTAGGGGTGATCAGGCAGGCAGACAGAGGGGTTAGGGGCAATCAGACAAGCAGGCAAAGGCAATTAAGGGCAATCAGGCAGGCAGACAGGTGGGCAGTTCGAAGCCAGCAGTCCCAGATTGCGAGAGAGATGTCCAACCGCTGATTTAGGCCCAATCCCCCAAGGGGTCCCAATTGGAGAGGGTGCAGGCTGGGCTGAGGGAACCCCCTCCCCCGTGTATGAATTTTGTGCACCAGGCCACTAGTCTATATATATAAAACCCTAATATGCAAATAGACCAAAAGGCAGAACAACCAAACAAATGAACAACCTGTCGCTATGACATATGCTGACCACCAGGGGGCGTGCTCATAAAATGGCAGGCATCAGCAACAGGCAGCAGAGTGTGGAACATGGCAAGTATCAGCCACGGTGGGATGGTGGAGCAGGTGAGCGGGAGCACCAGACCAAGGTGGGGCACCGGTCGCTATCATCCAGGCGAGCCTCTGGTGATTACTGAAAATTCTTTGCTCTCATGCGCCACGGTCTTTCCCGGCACTCACACCTGCAGCTGGCGCCAGTCCCACTCGCACTCGCTGCCAGCACCCAGCACTGGCCCCGATCCCTTTGGTGCCATCAGCGGGTTCAAGAGGCAGTTGCTGGCCCCAATCGCCCCTCAGGGCTTCTCTACCTCCCCCTGCCACTGAGGGGCGATTGGGGCCTGCAGCCACTTTTCATACCTGCTGCAGGTGACGGCCCTGCTCGCACCCACTGAAGGCACCAGAACTGCTACTCACACCCACTGCTGGTGCCTGGCACTGGTCCCAATCGCTCAGCGCCATCAGTGGGTACAAGTGGTGGCTGCCGGCCCTCATTGCCCCTGAGGGCTTCTCTACTTCTCCCTGCTCCTAAGGGGCATCGGGGTAGCAGCCACTGCTCGCAGCCACTGATGGTGCTGGCCCCGCTTGCACCTGCTGCTGGTGCTGGCCCCAATCGCTTTGTGCCGTCAGCAGGTGCAAGCGGGGACAGCACCGTCAGTGCATGGGAGTGGCGGCAGCGGGACCAGGCTGCCTGCAGACAGGGGACCAGGGGCCACAGTGGGAAGGGCCAGGCAGGGGCATGGAGGATGGGCCGAGACTCGCCCCTGTGCCCACTGCAGCCTTGAGGCCCACAGTTCTTTTCAAAATGCATGAATTTGTGCACTGGGCCCCTAGTTAATTTAATACTATTCTATTAAACATGCTAGAGAAAAAACTAAATTTTTCTATTCTATTAAAAATAATATAACATGCCAAAACCGGTTTGGCTCAGTGGATAGAGCGTCGGCCTGCGGACTGAAAGGTCCCAGGTTCGATTCCGGTCAAGGGCATGTACCTTGGTTGCGGGCACATCCCCAGTGGGAGATGTGCAGGAGGCAGCTGATCAATGTTTCTCTCTCATCAATGTTTCTAACTCTCTATCTCTCTCCCTTCCTCTCTGTAAAAAATCAATAAAATATCTTTAAAAAAAATAATATAACAAATGTTTGCATATGAAAAGCCATTGATTGAGTATGCTACCAAATTTTAAGTGTTTCAGAGATATAGTAGGCAGCTAATTAAAATCAAAATTATGTTAATTTTGTAATTTTTAAATTTTTTTTTAAACATATTTTATTGATTTTTTACAGAGAGGAAGGGAGAGAGATAGAGAGTTAGAAACATCGATGAGAGAGAAACATCGATCAGCTGCCTCCTGCACATCCCCTACTGGGGATATGCCCGCAACCCAGTTACATGCCCTTGACCGGAATCGAACCCGGGACCTTTCAGTCCGCAGGCCGACGCTCTATCCACTGAGCCAAACCGGTTTTGGCAAATTTTGTAATTTTTAATGCTTTTATAAAAATTCCAATTTTCATCATTCCTCTTCTCCTTATAATTACAAATTCACTGTCGCCCAGCCTGTGTGGTTCAGAGGTTGAGCATCAACCTATGAACCAGGTGGTCATGGTTCAATTTTTGGTCAGGGCATATGCCTGAGTTTCAGGCTCAGTCCCCAGTAGGGGTATGCAGGAGGCAGCTGATCAAGAATATATATATATATATTCACTTTATACTTAATTTTCTAGTTACTTTTTTAATTTTAAAGAGATTCCCCTAAGATGTATGTTTCATACCCTACAAAGTGGGGTCCATTATGTTAGGTTAACACCTGTGAGTGGTTACACTTTTAAGAATCTTTAAGGGGAAAGGGAAAAGAGTGATGAGGAGAAATGGAGTTATTTTTCTTTTTTTACTTCACTCTATTATGGCTTTAAAGATGTAATTTTCTCAAAGAGATAACATTATGTTAACTCTATGAAAAACACACACAGATAAATAAAAACAAAATTATTAAGATACATATCCCTTTAAATAAGAAGAGAAAAATGATAATTTATTTATTTCAAAGTTAATGCATATTTCACAAATGAAGAGCTGCTAAAATAAGAGAAAAGGTATTTCCTCATGGTTGGGGTAAAGGTGGCAGATTGATGAGGGAGGGAGGGGCTAGGGGAAGCTTTCCTTAGTCCCTGCAGGGTGAAGCCTCATCTGTCAAGCCATCTTAACCTTGAGAGCATTGTACTGTCATGCCCAGTCCAAACCACAGGGACACCATGGAAGAACATACCAGGACATTAACAGGAGGCATTGGCAGACTTTCAGATGCAGGTCAGTTTTAAGTCTCTGATTCATATCTATAATAATAAAAGCATAATATGCTAATTAGACGGAAGTTCTTCTGGATGACCTTCTGGACAAAGTGGGGGCTACGAGGGCCAAGGTGGCCATCATGGCTGGCAGGGGCCGAGGCCGAGGCCAGCAGCTGCCGCTGCAGCAGGGGCGGATCCCCTTGCATGAATTTCATACATCGGGCCTCTAGTATTTAGATAAAATGCTTTTTATGAATTTTGCAGTGGGGTTTAGCCAAATGGTCAATCACTATGGCAGGATTTCTAGTACTGGGTAAGTCCTTCCACACTGTGAGTGTAACAAGAATCTCTGCTTTGATCCAGGCCAACAAATGGGTTTGAACATTAAATAATAGAATAAAATATTTTAAAAGTGAATAGCACATTTTGTTAACGTCATGGTTGGAACTCATCAACAAGAAACTAATGCATGTTTTTCTAGAAATATTTTTTTTGGTAAAGTGTAAGTAACTCTCCTTCATGGGTTTGTTCACTTGCTATGTGCTTCAGACAAACAACACTTTATTAAATGCCTTAAGAGTGGAGCTTTTTAGAAAAATATCAAGTGGAACTAAAACATGAGAAGAGGAAGAAGAGGAGGATGAGGAAATGGAGTGGAAGATGAGAAAGTGATGATTCTAGGACAGTGATTTTCAAAGACACTGGTGTGCCTCAAGAGGTTTTAAAACATGCAATACCTGACTATACAGTAGGGGCATTGATCTCTTTTCCCTTAGAATGGTGAATTAAAAAATGACAACAGTCAACACAACATTAGTCATCTGGTGTGAATGAATCAAAAATACACCTTTTTTTTTGGTCAGATTGGCAAAAAATACATTTTTGGTTTGCTGCAAAATGTCAGTAATTAGTTTATGTGTGCCAGGAGATGAAAAGGTTGAAAATCACTGCTCTATAACATGACAGGAAATTGATGCAAATGTAAGTTCCATTAAAGTCACATAAGCAAATAATACATCAGGAACCACTAATAGAGACACACAGAGGGTGCCAGCAGGTGGATGGCATGCCCTCTTTCTAAGTTATGTGGTTTCTGATCATTTGTTTTCAGAGAGAACATAATTTATTTGTCAACTAATGGATTACATTTTTTATAGCAAGTCATTGATATTTTTCATATAATTTAGAAACAGTTTTAAGTACTTCAGTGAAATTCTATGGCATTCCAAGTTTTCTCAGGGCCCCGCATCAATTAAAAAACAACAACAACAAAAACCTATGAATATTTAAACAAAAGTTTCAGGTCTTTTGAGTATTTATACTCTGAATTTTGAAATGACTGAATTAAGCGTTGGGATGCTTATTCTTTTGCTTTGTTTGCCTGAAAACCAATCCACAATCTGTCCCTTGAGAGAGGGCTGTGTCTTGCAAGCTTTCATATTAAGAATGTGCCTGAGGCTGCTTTACTCTGGAATAGTCTCAGATCTAAAAGTTCCTCTACATAAAGTGGCAGCTGTAAGTTTTGCCTCATTGGAAGATTTAGAATGCTATATAAAATGTTACCACTCTAGCCCTAACTGTTGTGGCTTAGTGGATAGAGTGTTGGCCTAAGGATTGAAGGGTTCTGAGTTTGATTCTGGTCAAGGGCACATGCCTGGGTTTAGGGCTTGATCCCCAGCGCAGGGAGGGTGGGTGTGCAGGAGGCAGCCGATCAATGATTCTCTCTCATCATTGATGTTTCTATCTCTCTCTCCCTCCCTTCCTCTCTGAAATCAATAAAAATATTAAAAATAAAATGTTACCGCTCTATTAGATTGCTAATTATGTACCCATCTCTGATTTGACTCTCCTTAAATGATAGGATTTGTTGCCTTAAAGGTGATGTGAGTTTTGCTTGAAATTCTGCAGAATACCCAGATGGAGTGGAAAAAAAAATAGGAAGGGTTTTGTGCAGTGACTGAAAGGTTAAATGCTTTTAAGTTTTGAGAATAACTATTTCTAACTCAAGTAGCCCTCTGCTTGACTATATATTATGAAATAACCTTAGTATTTTCAAAATTGGAATTTAACTTTCAGGGATGTGGGCACTCAGGATGGTATTATTTGCTCTTTCCTTGCTAACCCTAGATATGGCAGCTCTTTAATGTGCTTTAAAAAGCAAACATATATTACTAAGGAAAACAAAGTTATTTATAATCACCTTGTCATAATTCTTAAGGTGTTCTAGAGCCATTTGCATTCTATTTAATGTAACATCATTCCATTCTATTGTTTACACAATTATTCAAAGATGACTGCAGAACTAAAAGGAAAATAAACCTGCATCGCACAAAGAAAAAACAACAATCTATGAATAGATTTAGTGCCGCATTTAATTCATTCTATCAATTCACTAATAATATCCATGGATACATAAACTAATGGAAAAATATTTCCATCTATTTCATTATGATACAAATATCTAATTAAATATTTTTATTTGCTGAATATAAACTGGTATAATATATTTATTATTTCGATCAATCTTGTGCAAATATTAATTATGATGATATTTCAGTGTAGAAAAATGTAACATTTAGAGGTATATGGGAAAATTAATATATTTTATTTATATATTTTTTCACAGAAGGAATTATGAAACAATCAATAAAAATGTTAAAGAAAAGATAAAAATTAAGATAAAATTATATGCTGGAATAAAAGTCAAAGAAAGAAAGGAACACTGTCCAAGTTCCTACAGTTGAATTGTTTGTTTGTGCATTTTTTAAATACTTAGCCAATTTGTTTTTATTGATTTTAGAGAGAGAGGAAGGGAAAGAGAGAGAAAAATATCGATGTGACAGAAACATCAGTTGGTTGCCTCTCAGACATGCCCAGACCAGTGATCAACCCGAACCCTGGGTATGTGCCCTGACTGGGAGTGGAACCAGCCACCTTTTGGTGAGAGAATAACACTACAACCAACTGAGCCCTCTGGCCAGGGCTGTGTATTTTCTTTTAATAGGTGATGGTTGGTAACACTTCACTTTGTTATTAAAAGCCCACTGACCACATTTAAAAAGATGATTGTGCTAAGTGAAATAAGCCAGTCAGAGAAAGACAAATACCATATGATCTCACTTATATGTGGAATCTAATGAACAAAATAAATTGATGAATAAAATAGAACCAGAGGCATGGAAGCATGAAACAGACTGAAGAATCTCAGAGGGAAGAAGAGAGAGGGAAGGGATTAACCAAAGAACTTATATGAACACTAGAGGCCTGGTACACAAAATGTGTGCACTGGGGGGAGGTCCCTCAGCCTGGCCTGTGCCCTCTTGCCATCCAGGACCCCTTGGGGAATGTGCGCCTGCTGAGGGGGATCAGGCCTAAGCCAGCCGTCAGACATCCCTCTCACAGTCCGGGGCTCTCACAGTCCGGGATCCCTCACTCCTTATTACCTGCCTGCAGCGGAGATGGGTGAGGCTCCTGCCAATGTCTCTGCACTTGCCAGCCCTGGTCCTGGCTTCTGGCTGAGTGGTACTTCCCCTGTGGGAGCACACTGACCACCAGGGGGCAGCTCCTGTGTTGAGTGTCTTCCCCCTGGTTGTCAGTGCACATCATAGCTACCGGTTGTTCCACCAGTCATTCAGCCATTTGGTCAATTTGCATATTAGGGTTTTATTATATAGGATAAGCACTGCCCATGAACACAGACAATAGGGTGGTGAAGACAATAGGGGGTCAGGCAGGAACCAGGTGGTGAGGGGCAAAGGGAATAAAGGGGGTGACATTTGTAATACTCTCAACAATAAAGATTTATTTAAAAACAATATCATAACTTTGTTTTTATTTGTCCATATTATAATACCCTGAAATTGTATCACTTGTAACTATTGAAACTTATAAGGCAAATTTTTATTAGTTTAATAATGATTGAGAGGTTGCTATTTGCAAAATAACAAGGTAAAACAGTGAAAAAAATTGTTGAATATCACTGTTCTAAAGCATCATCCTTTCTGAACAAAATTATTTGAAAACTGACTTTTTAAAAAACTCATTCCAATATATTTCCCTGCCCCATTTTTCTTAAAATAGTGATCAATGAGAAATATATTTTATGTTTGTATGATGGAGTATATATTATTTTATTGATTAACTAATAATTTCAAATGATTTTCTTTCTTGATGCTATGTTTCTGATAAGGCCTATTTTGTTTTGATTTTATAAATCCACTCAAAGTAAATGTTGAACCTTTTCTT
Organism: Myotis brandtii; assembly: GCF_000412655.1. NCBI lineage: Eukaryota > Metazoa > Chordata > Mammalia > Chiroptera > Vespertilionidae > Myotis > Myotis brandtii. Next base: position 2,029,356 of record NW_005361351.1, read on the forward strand.
TAATAATGTGTTTTATACACATGTTTTAACAGAAACATGCAACAGTTTAATAGAAACATGGGTGCACACACATTTAAAGAACTAACTTTTAGAACCTTAGAAATTTATTAGTTCTTATTGTCTTAAATAATTATTTTCTTTAGACATACAAAAGAAAATAAGTTAAATCCCCATAGACAGTTGACATGTATAGCATAAAGCACATAGATATAACCATCTGGACGCATATGGAGAGGAGCAAAATATAGCTTTAACTGATATGTTCTGGTCTGAGCAGATGTTTCCAAACCCACATGGAGGATCTGAATCTGAAAATAACACGCCACTTCCAGGGGCAGCATTATAATTACCATCAACAAACTGCTAGTCATTAAAACCAATAAAGGTGTAAAGACAGAAATGTTTTTATAAGGGAATTGGGTCATAATACACCCTTTAGGACACTGCCTTGTGGTGGCAGATGCCCCCTAATTGTGTGTAAATGGTACTCCACTCACAATTATATTTTTTAAAATTCCCAAATCCAGACAGTGAGGCAAGGTGTGTGTGCGTGCTAACAGTTATACAACAAAGACATGTAGCCCATGCTAAAATCCTTCCCATTTCACCCTTCCTCCTCTCAGCTGAAACCTATGAATAACACTTCCTCTTTCAGATACATTCCGTTCTGGTCTTGCCCATGAATTGTTATGAGATTCTAATCCTGCCATTTGGATGTCATCATCCAGCCCTTTGACCTGCACTGACGAACTCCCTCCTGTTTCAGATTAATGCCCAGCATATCATCTGTAAGAACTGCCCCAATATATTTAAAGGCACAAATTGGAGAGGAATCAATAAGATTGAGAGAAAAGAAGGACGCGGGAGAAAAAAGTAATCACAAACATTTACATTTGTTCTACATTCAACGGTGTCTATTGGCTCTGTGTGTGTATGTTGGGGGCTTTTCCCGGCTGCAGAAGTGATGTACAAAAAAGAGCAAATTCCTCTCCGAGGCTGTGGACTGCAGTTGGACACCGGAGGAGGTCGAAGTGTTGGGTGATGTGAATGGACAAGAAGCAGTGCTGGAGGGCAGGTCTGGAACTGGTCTTGGGGTCAGGTGTGCTGAAGGCTCAGGGGCCTGGGATGGTACCTAAGAATGCACATTTTAAGAAAAACATGGGAATCTAGAAAAAAGAAAGTACAGATTCAAAGTTTTTTAGTTAAATGGGTTTTAGAGCCTATTAAGACGATTGACTTCACTCAGACAGAGGCTCAGAAATTTTAAGTAATTTACCCACAGCTTGTCCAGGCTGTTGTTTCTCTATTGGATACACATTTCTCTGCCCCTGTGAGGTGTGTTTGTGTGTGTGTGTGCGGGTGGGGGGGGGGTCTGCGCAATTACGGTTAGGAAGAGGAAGATGAAACTCTACAGTCTGAAGGAGCATGCTGGAAGGAACATTGCCAAATATATAGTTTTATTTTTATTTTATTTTTAAATATATTTGTATTGTTTTCAGAGAGGAAGGGAGAGGGAGAGGGAGAGGGAGAGAGAGATAGAAACATAAAGATGAGAGAGAATCGAGAGAGATAGAAACATCAAGATGAGAGAGAATCGCTGATCGGTTGCCTTCCGCACGCCCCCACTGGGGATTGAGCCTGCAACCCTGGCATGTGCCCTTGATGGGCATAGAAACCCAGGACCATTCATTCAGTCCACAGGCTGACGCTCTCTATCCACTGAGCCAAACTGGCTAGGCACCAAACACTTAGTTTTAAAGGTGCCATTTTCACAAAACCTGTGACAAGTCATTGAAGACACACTTTGAGTAAAAGGAGGATCCATGTGGAAAAGTGGGGAGCGATACTGATATCAATAACAAAGGCTCAACCAACATGTGTTTGTTTGTTTGTCTTTCCAATGAACAAAGTGCTCAGCAAAAGGCCCAGCCTTGAAATAAGGGGACAGAGGCCCTGGGAGGAAGGGCTGGAGGACTTGAAACTCCTTTGAAGGACAGAGAAATGAAATTCCCCAAGCATGCTTAGCTCAGGTTCCTGAACATTTAGGAATAGGATTCCCTAATTCTGAGCATCTGATTCAAAAAAGAAACCAGCAAGCAGAGAGCCTCCCCCTGGATCCTATTTAATTAGAGTCACCGGTTTCCTGGCAGAAAGTCACATGGAGCACGACTTCAGCAATTTTCCTGAAGCCTGCAAGGGAAAAAATGTGGCAGCATTTTGACCTAAAGCAGGTAGAAATTCCAAACACACTGCTAAGCTCTCTAGCTCTGATTCTCTGGTCTCCTGAAAATCCCCTTTTGTATACAGTGTGACTTTACTCTGAATATGTAAGGAATTTATAAAAAAGTGGGTATTTCTTTTCATGTAGAAGTTAGAGGAAGCCAAATAAGGAAGTTATATATTAACTTCTGACAATGCTGTATTCTCATTTGACATTAAATTTAGGGTGTTTTAATTAATGTCACATAAAAAATAAAAGGCAAAAATCAAAATAAGGATCACTCTTGAATACATATGCCTATGTATCTTTTAAAATTTTCTGAAGAAGTGAACAATTGACATAGGAAAGTCTGTTTTTTTCCTTATCACAAAACTGGCAATTGGTGTAAATGATGTCCCTTTTAAAATAACTAAGAACAATTTACTTTCAGTCATTTTAATATTCTTGTTTCTTCTATAATTTCTCACAGAACGCTGTCCCCAGTTGCTTACTACGATTAAATCAGTATTTTCTCTCAAATTAGAAATTATATGTTATTCATTTCCAATCCTATATAATAAAAGGCTAATACACAAATTGTCCCCTTGGCTGGGAGTTTGACCAACAGCCTGCAACCCCTCCCCCCAGCCAGCCCTGTCCCCCACCATCCCCCTCATCATGGCGAGCTGGGCGGACCCCATCCATGCACAAATTCGTGCACTAGGCCTCTAGTCTATAATAATAAAAGGGTGATATGCTAATTAGACCAGACATCCTTCCGGACCTCCTTCCTGACAAGGCCAGGGCCGGAGGAAAGTCAGCCCGGGTCCCGGGTCCCTGCAGGCAGTCGGAGGGAAGCCAGTGCCAGCAGCAGAGGGAAGGAAGGCCTACTCTTGCATGAATTTCATGCATCAGGCCTCCAGTAGATACATAAAATCAAATGGTAAAACTGCAAAGTTTATTGCTTTTTTTTTTCTTAACTCCCCTTCTACATTGGCCATGATTATGATTTAGGCTTAACAGCACATAGTAAAAAGGTAAATACTTGACATAAAAGAAATAACCATACAGCTCACTTCTTGGGATTAAAGTTTGACATGTGATCTCTTGTACCTGATATCATTTTCTTGAAATGAGGATGGGAATATATTGTAACTAGAATATATAATGAATACCTTTAAGGCTTTGAATAATACATTGCTTCTTACCAAATTGAAGTCTATTTAATTTAAAGTTATGAAAAAAAATTAATTCAAAGCTTTCCTACTTTCCTTTTAAGAAGGAATCTATCTATCACACCACTGCATTTAGGGAATGAAGAAATAAAACTAAAGTAAATAAGATTTCCATGGTACTGAGATGCATTGTCTGGGAAATATTTGTGGTGCAGAACAGAGTACAGACGTGGGGATACAACTTTACATAAACAAGTGGTTATCTAAGCCTCCCAGGCCTGCAAACTAAAGTTTGGACTTTCCCACAAATAGGCAGCAGGCTTTCCTAGGAGCATCTGCCTGGAGGTCTGTTCTGAGGCTGTAAATCCCATGAGCCTGATGTGCTGGGAGGCAGATTCCACCAACTACATTCCTGCCTTTTTCACTAACACCAGACACTCTGCTCTCAACCCTCAGAGACCAGCAAATAAGGCTCACGTGCAAGACAGAGGCCTCTCACTGGTCCTCATCAACCTCAGCAAGTTATGTGAGACGTTCTTAGTTCTGACGGCTTGGCTGCTTGTACAGTCAGTACTGATGGATGAGTTTCTAAAGCTGAAAGGGGTTCAGGACCTGCCACCCCAACATATGCAGAATTGGATATTGATTATTTTGAGCTGCAAGCACTTGAGACTCAGCACACTTGGAAAGGGCTCTCAGATCTCCCTCTTTCTGCCTAACAGTTTCCCGGGAGAAAGGTGCCCTTCCAGGTCCAGGAAAAGCAAAACATCCCTACCCCTGCCAGAACGGACCTGGACACACACACCTACTAAAACAACTCTAATCTTCCACTAGTCCCCCAGATAGCTCCTAGTCCCTGCCCACAGGGTACTGTCCTCAGTCTGAACCACTTTGTCTTATCACATTCCCACTATCTGTCATTCTTTGTGTACAAGGTACATAAGCTTTGGGGACTACGGCTTCTTTGGGTTCATTTTTATTTGGAAGAGTCCTCTGTGCACATTAAAATATTAGATACATTTGTATGTTTTTCACCTGTTAACTCTGCTCATGTCAGTGTAATTCTTGGTCCAGCCACAGAACCTGAGAGTGTAGAAGGAAGTTACTCATCCCCGACAAGATCATCTTCCACACACACAGCATTGAGAAGAGCTCCCTTGTCTTCACCCTGCCATGTTTCTGAGACACAGCTACTTCTAATAGGTGGTGACTTCAAGGCTTGGTGGATGGGGAGTTGGGGGAGAGGACAGGGACTTTTCTAGGGAATGTCTTCTCCTTCGACATCTAAATTATGACCTGATTTTTGATGTATAGAGATATTGTACGATATGAATTACTCAACATCTGAGTGTCCAGTTCAATAGATATTTAATTCCCTTTATCACAAGTGATATATTAGACATTGAACACTATAATAATATGAAAGTATATTATACCTAGCTCATGCTTACTTAGCACTTTATGTTTGAAGAGCACTGTTATATACGTTAGATAATTCCATCATTATCAGAACCTTGTGAGCTTCAAAGTGCAGTTTGTCCAAGGTCATGCAACAAGCAAGCTGCAAAACACTGAAACCACCACCACTGTCCATATTCACTGTGACAGAGCTGTGAAGAGATTTATGGTTCATTATGAATCAAGGATGAAAATTGGTATTGGATTGTGAGACCTTCCTGTTCAGTGATAATGAGGAATGAAAGGGTCCACTTTTTGTCACACAAGTCATCAGCGATGAGCTGCTAGACCCCTATCACAATCACCATTCCTTTGTGTGCAGCACACCTGGTAAAACAACCTCCCATTATTATAACACACATTATGTGTTCATCACTTCACAAAAGCCCATGGGTGCCTGGCCATCCCTAGGAAGCCATTGGTCTCCAGCCAGGGGTATTGGTGGATCCTCCTGCTGTTTCCATCCCTTCTCTGCACTCAGACACACTGCCACACGCTATTCTATCCAGCCACTGGGCTCCCTGTGTCTGACTAGCCTTTCAGCCTCGCAGAGGCTGTTGACCATCCCAGAGCAAGCTTCACTTACTGTTGAAAATTGGGCTGAACTTATTAAAACCATCACGAGCTGGACCTCTTTTCCATAAGGTCCCACATCTCTGCTTTTCCTACTTCAATACACAGACACCTTTCAGCCAGTCTACCCAGAAAGATCACCGCATTGGCTTACAGCTTACTGAATCAACTCCTAATAACTATGAAAAGTTCAACACTCAGAAAACTCATGTATATTCAGTAACCAAGGTCTACTAGTAAACTGTACCAACTTGTGTTTGCCTACATGTCTGAGTAAAACGAATAAGATAAAGTAAAAGGTTGAAATGATAAGCCTAAACTGACTCAGTGGGAAGATCTAAAGCTGCACATACCTTGAACATCTGTCTCTGTTTACTGTCCAGCCTATTTCCTGCAAAGGACAAACCCCAGGGTAATACCACCCCTCCCCCACCTCTGTATTTTGCTCCTGTAAAAGGGTTTTGCCTATTAAAAAAAAAAAAAAAACAAAAAAACATTCCAGTGAACCTTTTCTCTGCCAAAAGGGTCAGATAATCTTACCTAAAGCATTTAAGCTTATAATTCAAATTCCTTATTTTTCCTATAGACGTGTCCAGAAACACTTACCCTTGGTACTGAGCTTATTTGAGCACTAGGGCCAACCATGTAAAAAGGTGCTTCTTTCAACCTTTGTACTCAAGACGAGCAGGCTGAGGAGAAGGGCTCAGAGGAACTCTGGGCAAGCCAGTGGGATCTCAGAGGAAGACAAGACTAAAAATATCAACTAGACTTGCCCTCTTCATTCAACTTCCTAGCCAGCTGTTAAAATTCCATCCAAGTGACTGACATATTTGAAAAAATTATTCTATTTCTCGGGTTTGTGGGAGGACTTGACTGAGAAAAAACAGAATGTGGACTGCCTTTGAAATGAAGTCTCAGACCAGTAATACACAGTGTTTCTGCTAGGAAGTGCAATTTCCTGTCTCTGGCCCCCTGTCTCAGGAGACCCTGGGCCAGCCCAGAGCAGGGGCTGCAAGCCACCAGAGATAGAGTGAGCCTCCTACCTTGTGATCTAACTATTGTGTTTCTCTCCCTGAGTCTGAGGCATTTGGCTTCTCCCCCTGATTCCCGAATTCTGTCTTCTCTTTATCATGTTTATCTTGAGGCTTTCACATAGTAGTTCTTGAAAGTTAGCAGCCTGAATTCCTGCCCTCCAACCCTGCTCCCAAGGGAAGAGTGGTTGGCAACTTCACATACCCTTGTCAAGTAGGAAAAAAGAGAAATACAGCTCCTCTGGGCTTTGCAACCTTTAACCTTTGATGGAAAGGTGGCCTTGGACAGTGGGAGGGGCCACCGGAGTTACCCGATGTGACCAAAAGAATGCCCAGTGCCTGGAATGGCTGATGTGGCTGCCTGGGAATGGGGACTATGACCTAGACTGATATTTCCCAAGGCCTGTAAATTCAGACTATATGTGTGCCTGTGAAGGGACTGTACTTACAGAATGCCAGCACAGGTGATGGATATATGATCAGCCAAGTAGATGGTTCTAATTTAAAGAAAGAAGATAAAGAAGTGCATGACTGAATTCTGGACAGAGCTGGTGTTAAGAACACGGTCCTTCCATGTTCATTCAACATCTATTTCCTGAGTGCCTATTAGGGTTAAGGCAGGGGCCTCAGGGAATGAAGGGAAACATAGACACTGTTTTATATGAGCCTACACTCAATGGTGGTGGAACGGAGGTTAGAACAAAACAAGTGTACAACTAATAGTGTGAGGAAGTATTGGAAGGCACATGCCCAAGAACATAGGATGCCAGAGAAATAAAAAAGAAGCTGGCATTCTTTCTCAAAATATAGGCATAAGTGGGCCCAAGAGGCTCAGTTGGTTGGGGCGTCATTCCATACACCAAAAGGTTTCAGGTTCAATTATAGTCAGGACATATACCTTGGTTGGGGGCTGGATCCCTGGTCAGGGCACATAAAGGAGGCAACCAATTGGTCTCTCTCTCTGTCTCTTTCTCTTTCTCTCTTTCTAAAAATCAACAAAAGCATATTCTTGGGTGAGAATTTTAAAAAATAGGCATATGTGAATAATTTGACACTCGAGATATTAGTACCAGATTGACTATTAATTATTTAATAGTATGATTAATTTATGTGGTGTTAATATTTCTCTGTGTAATCTTATCTTGGACAGGTCACTTAAATTCTCTGGTTTCTCTTGCCTCCTCTGAATAAGGATATTAAAGGTGATTAGCTCTCAATTCCATGATAACATTGTGTTTCTAAGATTCTAAGGTATTCTGTGCAATAATAAGAGAAACCGAAGTAATTATCCCTAATGTAATTATGATCTAACTGGGAAGCAGGGGAAGTGAGGCTGATCATGAGCCCCTGTAGAACTCACTCTCTAAAATGGATTTTGAGTTTGGATTAGTACAGTGAATGCTACTTACTTACAGTGGGATTCAGAATGACAATGTAAAATGCTGACTCATTGGTTGCCAAAGTTCTCATTCAGAAGAAAAATGTCTATTCAACTTAGATTGAGTAAAATTCATAATAAAATTTGTGTTCTGAAGCTTTCCTTTTAGAAGGAACACATAAGAAATTAAGAGCCCTTTTTTCTTACTTATGTTTGTTGGAGATAGTATATATGTATTCACTTGGCATCTGTATGCTTTCATGCTTTGATGTAATCATGATCATTCTGGAATGACGGTGTAAGAGGATTCTATCTGAAAAACCTTGGGGAAGAAAGAAATATCCTTTTCCCCTCTGAGAATTGAATTCACTTTCAGCTTTAGGAGAGATTTAATTTTTAATAATATAAAGTATAATTATTGTTTTTAATAAAAATAGATTAGGATGCAAGTTTGCCAGAAATGTTAGGATGAAATAAAAGACTCTTAGAAATTATCGCTTATGACAGACAGCCACAAACCACTTCATGGCCTCCCTAATATTTCTGTCAGTAAAATTCTCCCCACTCTTGTCAGTAGAGCCATTTTAATAGAAAAGCTCAGTAGGTCCTGCCTGATTTGGTCATGAAAACAGGATTTTATCATAATTGTCAAAACCTCGAATCAAACAAGAGCCTTTCAGTAGTAAATACATACATAAACTGTTGTTCACCCAAACAACAGAATATTATTCACTTCTAAAAAGAAATGAGCGGTCAAGCCATGATAAGACATGGAGAAAACTTAAGGGCATATTACTAAGTGAGAGAAGTCAATCAGTAAAGGCTTCATACTGTATGATTCCAATAATAACACATTCTGGAAAAGGCAAACCTACAAAGACAGTAAAAGATCAGTGGTTGCCAGGGATTAGGAAGGAAGGAAGAATGGCTAGGTGGAGCACAGAGGTTTATAGGTCAGTGATACTATAATAATGAATTAACATCATTATACATTTGTCCAAACTCATAGAATGTACAACACCAAGAGCGAACCCTAAGGTAAACTATGGATTTTGGGTGATGATGGTCAATGTAGGTTCATGGATTATAACAAATGTCCATTCCGGAGGGGAATATTGATAACAGAGGGGCTGTGCATATATAAGGACAGGGGTATAGGGAAATATCTGTACCTTCCCCTCCAATTGTCTATGAACGTAAAACTACTCTAAAATATAAAGTCTTAATTCAAAAACAAAAACAAAACAGTAGTGTAAGGTGTCATGGGGACAAAACCCTTGCAGCCCCAAGTCACAGTTCCCCCACATCTACTATGGATAAGAGTCCTTTCTAGTCCTGGCAGTTGCTAAGGAAAAAGCAGAGGTAGAATGTTCCTTCAAGGTTTCAGCATACACTCTTGCCTAGCTGTTTGCTGGATTATTTCCAGCTATGAATTTTGAGGCATCAGTGATGAAGCAATATTATAAGGTGGAGTCAAATCTTTCCAGAATCTCCATCTCATCAATAAAACCACCTTGGCAAGCGTCTGTCCAAAGGTTAAAGATGCTCTCAACACAGGTGGTCCTCCAGCTACAGCAGTGAATGTGGTCCAGACCAATCCACATTCCATCCTCCATGGAAAGTCCGGCAACTTGTACAAAGGAACCCAAATCATTTTGTTTAAGAAAACAACAGCAAATTCTGTTTAATCTTCTCAAGTAAAGGTTATCCCATTTCAGAGGACTTTTTATAATTACATGATGATTAACTACTAGAGGCCCAGTGCACAAAATTTGTGCACAGGTAGGGTCCCCAGTGGCTGCCAGCTGCCGGCTGGGGCCTTCCTTCATTCTGGGCCACCCCCTGGTGGTCAGCGCACATGATAGCGAGTGATTGAACTCCAGGCTGGTTGAACTCCCGAGGGGACACTTTGCATATTAGGCTTTTATATATATAGATGAACCTTTAGCTAGAATTTAAATATTAAAAAATATACAGGGATTACTGCTTAAATAAATGATCAACCAGTTTGGGTTCATCTCATATCTGTGTGCCTGTCTCTGGTGGTCCACGATTTGAAAAAGCATCTTTTCATTCCTTTCCCTGCTCTTTCTTCACCCACAGAACATTAAAGAATTGAATTTAGTATAATTCAGTGTCCAGGAAAGACTGGCAGATGGATATTGTAGCTCAGTGCTCAGATTTGGCCCTCAATAGTCCAGCCAAAAACTGTACCCTGTTCTGGTCTCTTGGCATCTTCCATGCTGACAGCCACCTCTTCTCAGTTCATCTCCCCCAAAGCCACTCTACCTCTAATACTGGCCCCAGGGTCTCTATTGTTGGCTTCACTCTTGGTTATTGTGTCCATCAGTCTTCTCCCCCATTTGATGGTTCTGTAATTTCGCTGGTCCCTGAGATGTCCTCTCCGAGCTCCTGTTCTCCAGCCACCTCTCCTGGCTTAGGTCCTGGTGTTAAGAGGTATTCAGACAACCACAGTGTTTGAGAGATGGCATACAACCCCACATGTAAAATCAAGTGATTTTATTGAGAAAGTCTTTATTATGTTAGAATGCAATTTCCAATTGTATCTTTAAAATGTGTAACCAAAGAACTTATATGCATATATGCATAGCCCATGGACACACACAATAGTGCAGTGAAGGCCTGGGTCAGGTGGGGTGGGAGCCAAATGGAGGGGGTTAAAGGGGTTAAATTGGGGAGGGAGGTATCTGTAATACTCTTAATAATAAAAAGTGTGTGTATGGAGTGGAGGTGGATTTTGTATGACACTATTGAAAATACATTTTATTTGCTCACAAAGGGGATGAACTGGCCATTTTAATTATAATTGTCGATTTCCTTACCACATTATTTCAATCACCACCTCATTCTGAAATCACCCTGTTTGCTTTGGAATACATGAACGGACACCAGTCAGAAGGAAGCCTAACAGAAGCTGCTCGGGCACTGAGCTGGAGTGAAACTAAATGGAACCAGAAGTCAAACGCAGCAGTAAAGGCAGGCTTTTGTTTTTAAGTGGTTCCTATGAAACCAGAAGTTAAACACACTAGTAAAGGCAAGGCGTTAAAAGGTTTTTTGCTAGAAATAAATGCATTTTCCTAAAACTGTTGAGGAAAAAGGAAAAGGACATTCAGAAATCTTCCAGCAAAGTTTATTTTGAAAACACCTCAGAGGGTAAAGGGTGGGGAGGAACCCAGCTGAGATAATTTTACTCTTTGGTTAGATTATTGTGCTTATCATTCCCTATTAAATGCTTTCCTTGAACATTCCTTGTTCTCTACTATCCTAATATTCTATTTAAAAAGCACATCTAGCCCTGGCTGGTTTGGCTCAGTGGATAGAGCCTCAGTCTGTGGACTGAAGGGTCCCAGTTTCGATTCCGGTCAAGGGCATGTACCTTAGTTGCGGGCACATCCCCAGGAGGGGGTGTGCAGGAGGCAGCTGATCAATGTTTCTCTCTCATCAATGTTTCTAACTCTCTAACCCTCTCCCTTCCTCTCTGTAAGAAGTTAATAGCATATATATTTAAAAAAATAAAAAGCACATCTGGGTTTAGAAAGTGACATCCACATATATATTATTTTTTCATTGATGTTCCTTATTTTCCTCCTTTTGAAGGTGCAGCACCTGAGGCTCTTATGGTAGGTGAGAGCTCCCAGGCAGCCAGAGGGGAAATCAGACACTCAGCTGGTCTCTTCTCTACTTTTTTAGGATCATTTTCTGAGTCTTTCTTTAACTAAAAATAAATTTGTATTTCTTCATTCCTGCTTTTTTTGGAACATTAGGATGTTTTGGTTATGCAGAAAAAAATTTAGCACTTGCATGTGGATTCAGACAATTGAATTGAGCTACCAAGTTTTCCCCCACACATATATTTATAAATATATATCCATAT
>NW_005361351.1:2041084-2051076 GCF_000412655.1 Myotis brandtii
ATATGTATACTTGTGTATAAACAATTATATCTGTGCATAGGCAGATATACACATATATATAAGGTGTCCCAAAAATGTATACACACTTTAATAGCTGATAGTTCAATTGATGTTTCTATCATTTCAGATTTAACCCATTGGAATTAATAATGTATACTATGTATGTATACATTTTTTGGAGCACCCTGTATATACACCCATGCAATCTCTCTCTCTCTCTCTCCCTCTCTCTCTCTCTCTCTCTCACACACACACACACACACACACACAATATGCCACACACACATATATACACCATACATACATACACCACACACACATACACCACACACACATACACCACACACACATATACCACACATAAATACACATCTCAGGGTTTTCCAGCCTCCACACTCTGACATCATTTGGGTTCTTTGCTGAGGGGACTGTCCTATATACACTGTAGGATGTTAGCAGCACCCTTGGCCTCTACCCACTAGATGCCAATAGTGTTTCTCTCCCAGTTTTGACATCCAAAAACGTGCTTAGACATTGCCACACATCTCCTGGGGAGCAAAATCTCCCCTGCTTGATTGAGAACTACTCACGTATACACATTTCTCCTTAATAAACATACATAAAATGTAAAAGTACTTTGTATTGCTAAAAAATAAATGAAACTTTATTTGATTTCTATCACTGAATTAGCCTATTGGAAAATAACAACATAATAGCAGCTTTAAAAATTACTTTGTCACCTCATTTCTTACCGCATCACTACGTTATATGACAGTCAGACCACCAGGTGTTTTGACTGTATCTTCACAATTCTGAAATCACTGTCTGATCCATATTTCAATAAAATGAATAACCTCAAATATGAAAAGGGAATACTGTTTTATATTTTCTCTTCAGATTTCTTTCCAACTATTCTTGGACATTAACCAAGTAAACATGACTGCCTTATGACTCTATTTATTAGTGTACCACTTCATTTGTGTCTTGAGATTGCAACAGAAAACATCGCTTCAATCAAGAGACTTGTGACTAATCTCTAAAATATTATCATGTGGCTCTCACTCCCTGCAGTTATCGGACGTGGGGTGGGCAGAGCTGAAGAAACCCCAGGCTGGTGGGGGCAACTGTCAGATGTGCCTGCAGTTGGGCAGCCCCTTCCACAGGGCAGATTCACAAAGGCAGCCACCCACTCCTCCCATGGACCCTCTGGTCACCAATGGCCATTATTGGCCTTCCCTGTAGCCCAGTCATTACCCATGAGGTTAGGCTCATTCCATCAGATAGTCTTATGAATAATTTCTGCTCCCTGTGTCTACTAAGGTGTTAAAGAAACAATCAAGGTCCAGCCCTGTCACAAAGAATCTCAGTCAGTGGGCTTTGGGCTTCTACACCATGGAGTTCCCCCAAAGTCAATGTTTTGTCCCAATCCTATAACTGAGTACTATTCAAGAGGCTGTGGCTTTCAAGGCTGCTGAGCAAGACCGATATACTAGAATTTTTTTTGAAAATGAACAAAAACAACTGAACAAAACATCCTGGGTTTTTTATTGATAATGCCATGGAGCCCCAAAGCTCTGAGAGGTAACTCTTGCTGAGAGTGGGGGGAAACAAAACCACCACATTTACTCTGGAAGCAGGCAGGGTGTGGATAACAAAACAAAGTTCAAGTCGATAAACAGTTTGTGACCCAAGGGAGGGAGAAAGGTCATGCTTCCTGCCACATGGTGTTATTGGCGCTAATGCCCTGAAGGCAGGGCATCTGGGGAGGGCCTGAAGAGTGCATGGAGCCTGGAGACCTCTGTGTTTACAGCCCAGCGAGCCAAGGTGAAGGCCAGGAGGCAGCAGCTGGAAACGTTGGGAGCATTGAAATAGAGTTGTCTTTTCACCTGAGAGAGGCTATATACTTATCCCAAACTCAAATGCCCTAAGAGTACCGCCACACAATATAAGTCAGTACAAGAAAAAGCAAGTGTCTGTCCATCTGTATGTCATTTTACCAGCTTGGATAGACAGACATTCACGGAAGTAATTTTAAAATGACAAAAATGAACACAGCGGCTTAAGGGATGAAAGTAACTCACATAGATTTCAGTATAGACACCAGTGGTGGGATCTGGAGGAGCCGGGCCTGTCCACAGGGCAGCCATCTCAGCTGCAGGGTCTGGTGGCCATAGGAAAAGGTAGGCTCACTGTCAGGCTGATTTGTGATACGTATAGGGGTCTCTCAGGTATAAAGCCAAACTTATTACAATGCTCCCCAAGTTCCCATCTGCCATCTCCTCAAAAGAGAACAAATTGGGATTTCTCCATGTTTAGCCATTAACTCAAAATTCTTTACCATTCTCCAAGGAAAACATATCTGCAGGTTCATCAGAGTGAGCCCTTTGAGGTTTGCCAAGTAGCCCATGAGAAAACCCAGGTGAGCAGGGGCTATGCACTACCCAAGCTGCCTAATTGGAAGGTTACTGGCTAATACCCTGTTTCATTTGATTCCAAGTCTAGGACCTCTTCCTTTTCTGTGCCCAGCTGGTGAATGAAGATTCATCTAAATTGTCACTCTGACTAACTAATCACCTCCTAAAAAGTGACAAAACCTTATGCGTTAAGTATTTTTTTCTTTTCATTTGCCATAAAGCCATATATAATCCATGATTTCTTCAAAACATGCATTGAGTTCTACTTCTGCAGGAAGCTTAACCTGGATAATTTTACTTACTTTGAATTTTGAAAATGCATATTATAGAAGTCCAAATACTCTGTCTTATTTCATTTATTTCTACTCTCTAATTTTACACACACACACACACACACACACACACTCCCTCTGCTTCCTCATTAGAGACTACATTCAAGCAGACTACATTCTGAAGTGGGGATAGGCACAGCACTCTGGGCGCAAAGCGAGCACTACTTCCAAGTTCAATGTGTCATTTCCAACAGTGACACACAGTGCACTGGAGCGCAGGAACCTGAAACCACTTGTTTCAGGAAATTCTGCCTCTGGGGACTGTTTTTCAATATTGTTTCCTGAAAACAAAAATAAATTCTCTATTGCATCTAAAGATTTGAAGCAATGACCACAGTAAGGCTTTGCATGTGCATTCATGTGTGTATTAGTGTGTGTGTGTGTGTGTGTGTGTGTGTGTGTGTGTACACAGTGTTTATAATTCCCACAAGAAAGAGTACAAAAATCTGACCACCAACACTGACTTGATTCAATACATGGTGTATGGACATAGAGAAAATGGCACCAGGATTAAATCATACCCTATTAAAAGTGTGAGCACGGGCTTCTTTTTTTTTCAAGAAAGTTAATATTATAAAAATATTATATGCCATAAAGAATGTAGATTTCACTCTAACTGTAATACTAATGGAAAATAAATTGCTTTCTTTAATCTAGACCAAAATGTTCAATGTTTGAAGCTGAAATAACATGAAATATATATACTCAATTAATAGCTGTACTTTATTTGATCTTTCTATTTGGTATTAGAAATAGCAAACAAATTGGTCTTAAATCTTATTTAAGATTTAAGATTTAATTATTCTCAAAATAGGTGACGACAGACATCTTGGAGGTGTTCAACATTAGAGAAACAATATTTTTATGAATTAAGAAACGAAGTTCCAAAGGAAGAAAGATGTGTCTATGAAAGTCAGTGACTAAGATAGTCAATTTGTTTTGGAGTAAGAATTATCATAAATTGGAACATTCATTCATTCACAGTTATCTGTATGCTCACTTTGGGCCAGACACTGAGCACATAAAACCATGGGCATACCTGGTATATTTATTTATATATCAATTATAGATAGAAAGATCAATTAAAGTACAGCTGTTAATTAATTATATATATTTTATCACCTGAGAGAAGTCATTGATTTTAATGTATCATATTGTTTTATATACCACAAAGATCTTTAAGTGGACATGCCTTTATCAAAATTTCTAACAAGTTTGAGTGAATTTTTTTCTAAATGCTATAGACCCCCGTTTCTGTCACTGCTGTTTCTGACAATGTTACTGGTTTAGCAAGTGTTTGCTTTATAGGAATTTCACTTATTTGAGACATTGAAAATGCAATGACTGAGCCAGCCGTGGGCAGTGTCATGTGGTCTCTCACCCCTCCCCACTCCCCGCCCCACCTCTTCTCCTGAGGCTGACTCAGGAACCCACTCTAGTTCTGCTCAGAGCCTGACCTACTCACTCACTCAACTGTCCTCCCTGTCACTTCTCTATTTCACTTCCCCACCTACAAGTACTGTTTTGCCAAATACCCGGTGTTTGCTAAATCCACAGATCATTGTAAATCCAGCTGTGGTCGCAGACAGAAAGCTACAGGGGGGGCTGTCGGAAGTCAGAGCAGAGGGACGGGGCCTTCAGGAAGCAGCCCCTAAGGTAGCCTACCTGAGAGGGCCCGATGGTTTCAATCTGGCGATGCTCCAAGCAGCCCTTGTGCCCACTGTGGATGGTAACGATTTCCTAGTGTCACATACTATGAAAAGTTCTCTTTGCCAAGTAACTTCTGACCCTGCACCTCAAGGCAGGACCAGGTGAAGCTGTGGGGAAAGAGAGGGGAAGTAGTGCTCGCTTTGCGCCCAGAGTGCTGTGCCTATCCCCACTTCAGACATTTGCCTTCCAAGTTCAATGTGTCATTTCCAACAGTGACACACAGTGCACTGGAGCGCAGGAACCTGAAACCACTTGTTTCAGGAAATTCTGCCTCTGGGGACTGTTTTTCAATATTGTTTCCTGAAAACAAAAATAAATTCTCTATTGCATCTAAAGATTTGAAGCAATGACCACAGGCGTGATTTTGACACCCCAAACATAACCCAGTATGACACTTGACTATGACAAACATATCTCCACCCCTCTTGCCAACACAGAAGAAGGGAGGGAGGGGAAAAAGAAAAGAAAGAAAGAAAATAAATTGCATTATAGGAATATAAAATATAAAAGTGATTATGGGTGAGGAAGGATTATAATATGACAGCCTTTGCATTTTCTCATTCTAGCATGTATAAATAGTTATGGTTTCTGAATGCCTATATGCACATTTTTGGATCACTACAAATAGCTTCTAAAATTTAGGTTAAGAAAGCTCACCAAACATTTTGTTTCTATTTCCTGCCAATTTGTGCATAAATAATCCATGTGAATACCATGATTTATCTTGCAGTCGCTGGAGGTCCTAGAGACTCCATTCACGACAGGCAGAAATACATGGGAGAAACTTGAAGAGCATTTGCCCCTTTCATGTGAAGAATGTTCTCCCTGGGCAGAGAAGTGGATCCCATGAAATAAGTTCTGTGCTGTGCCAGCAGTGAGATAGTGGAGGTTAAGTGCTTTGTGGGCCACTTGACATGACATAGACTCATGGTAAATATTAAGTGAAAAATTGTGATATTTGTGTTTAAAATATTAAAAATAGGTTATTCTGTATCTAAGCTGTCCAGTATAGTGGCCACCAGCTCTATGTGGCTGTTTAAATTTTAAAATAAAAAAATAACTAAAAGTCAAGGGAACCCTCATTCATTGCTGGTGGGATTGTAAAATGGTGCAGCCACTATGGAAAACAGTATGGAGGTAAATCAAAAAATTATGAATAGAGCTTCCATATGACTCAGCAATCCCTCTTCTGGATATCTACCCAAAACATTTAGCAACACTTATTTGTAAATATATATGTTCATTGCAGCATGTTTCACAATAGCCCAGACATGAAAACAACCTAATTATCCTTCAATTAGGATCAAGAAGATGTGGTACATATATACAATGGAATACTACTCAGCCATAAAAAATGATGCAATACAATGGAACCTCAGTTCTCAAACTTAATTCGTTCTGCACGGCTGCTCAAGAAGTGATTTCTTCAAAAACAAAATCATTTTTCCCAATAGAAATAATGCAAATTGAATTAATCCATTCCAGACCACCATATGATTCTGTTTTAACTTTTCTTATATACAGTACATGTCTAAAGTACTGTTTAATCTATAAATAAGCACTTTAAAAACAAAATGGACATAAAATGTAAATGAAAATTTAACAAACAGGAAATGAAATGTACAGTAAAAAATGAAAACTTAAGAATATACTAGAATTTACCTTTGATGTTGAGAACTATTGATGATGTTGCTTCTCATATCACTACAACCTGAATGTATATTTCATATTTTTGTTAGTTTTATCCAAAATGTTCAAGATCCCAACAAACTTTATTTTCTAAAAAAAAAAAAAAAATTTAAAAGACTGACTGTGGAGAGGCAGGATGGAGGATGGAAGGATGTTATTGTTTGGATGGGTCTTCAGAGGATCATGCTAGGTGAAATAAGACAGATGGAAAAGGACAAGAGCCATATTATTTCACTTCTATGTAGAATCTAATGAACAATATAAATAAACACGATAGAAACAAACTCATAGATACAGACAACAGACTGACAGCTGTCAGAGGGAAGGGGGATTGCAGAGCTGGGTGAAAAGGGTGAAAGAATTAAGAAAAAACGAACTCATAGACAATAGTATGGTGATTGCCAGAGGGAAAGGGGTTGGGGAGGTGGAAGAAGGTAAAAGAGGGATAAATGGCAATGGAAGGATACTTGACTTTGGGTGGTGAACACACAATACAATATAAAGATGATGTATTATAGAGTTGTACACCTAAAACCTATATAATTTTATTAACCAATGTCACCCCAATAAATTCAATTATTATATTTTTTTAATTTAGGAAAATAGTCTCACTGTTTTAGGACAAGAAAAATGCAGCCCTGTGAGATATCGAGATGTAATCAGAGCTTTCCTCCCCTTTGAACAGAGTAGAACTTCTGGGTGGGTTGCTGTTCCAGAAGGTCCTAACTCTCCGCACCAACCATTCCTCCTCCCAGACTTCTTGTTTACCATTGGTTTATTTATCTGTTGGTGTCTGGCCTGCCTGCTTGCTTGATTTTTATAGTTACTATTTTCTGAGAGCCTGAGAGTAAGTTCCAGATTGCACACATTGTATTGCAGATTCCAGAATCTATAAGATTGGGTTGAATCTGCTGTGACTCTTGCCTTTTATTATGATCTAAATAATCCCCTGAGACAGGCATTCATGGTATGCGAGATTTTTATATTTTACATGACTGTCACTCTTGTGAAGTAAGGGGTTCCTTCTTACCTTTCATCAGTCCCAGTAGAGAATGTATTTTAAGTACCACCTTCTGCCGCCTGCATCACACTTATTTTTAACTTTCAGAGCAGTGCCACATACATTATTCAAAGCCTTTTCCTGACTATCTGGGACACACTCTGCTCTGGTTATTGCCTTTGAAAGCTGTGAGTTGCCAAGCACTAGGCAACTCTCTTTTCCAGTTTGCTGGTGTATTTATCTGTCACTCCCATTCACTGAATAAATGTGAGGAATTATTATTGCAAATAACTATCAGTGTGACTAGATGGAGAAATTGACTCTGATCATAAATTCATGATATTTTATTTATTTCTCTAATTTATAGCCCATCTATGTATGGGCTTGAGGAAATTGGTTTCCAACCTTCTTTGTATTAGCATTAGTTGGGTGATGTGTGTGTGTGAGATGTGTGTAAGCATTTGTGAGTGTGTGTGAGTGTGTACCTCAGCTTTCATTCACGATTTTTGTCCGCAGAATAAAATGAACTTTACTGGTCTCCAGGTCTTACTCCATGTATACAAAACGATGATTAAACAATAGATTTCTGCTTCCTTTCATCCCTAAAATATCCATCATGTTATTAAAACAGCAACACATTGATCTCCTGAGACAAGTATTTGACTTATGTGAGTGTCGTCAGGGCATCTGTTCCCTGTGTCACTATGTGATCGATATAGACTGTGTGTGCCCACTGAGCTGTGAGCACCAGGAAGACAAGGGCCATTTTGCTTAGCTTCACCAATTCCCAGCATGCAGATTAAGGCTCCCACCCAGAGCAATAATCATATGCTTGCTTTTGAAATATCCACAGCAAGAAAGTCTCTTCTTCAGTTGGTATTTTAGTACCTATTTCTAGCAAGATGACAATTGTGAAGCAGACTTTAACAATATCCTATATAATAAAGAGTGAATATAAAAATTGACCGTCACTCCGCCACAAAGATGCCAGTGGCCACAGCAGAGGCGGGGGTTTCTGTAACACAAGATGGCTGTACCCACAGTGGAGGCGTTCCCATAACAAGCCTTAATGAGCAATCAGCAGGGAACTGAGGCTGCGACCCCACCCCCGGCCCCATGGGACTTGACAGGGGACCTCAAGCCGCACCCCCCACCCTGGTGCCAGGGTGGGGAACCTCAGGCCACACCCCCCACTGGGCAGGGCTTGATGGGGGACCTCAGGCCATGCCCCCCGCCCAGTGGGGCTTGACAGGGGATCTCGGGCCTTGTCTCCCACCCAGTGGGGCTTGACGGGGGACCTCAAGGTGCACACCCCTGCCCCAGCCCGAGCTGGGGGACCTCAGGCCACGCCCCCTGCCTGGCGGGGCTTGACAAGGATGGGACCAGCTGGGTCTGGATCTAGTCCATTGGGGGGGGGGGGGCGGCCGGGTGTGGGTCTTGTGTGATTTTGAGGTGCACATGGGTGGGCAGGGACTTGACTCTGGGTCCTGTGGTGCACTCCAGACTCTGACAGGAGGAAGATTTTCATATACATTTTACTAATTTTCTTTCATCTCTGACACTTCTATTATAGAGGAAGGGCAAATAGCAATATTAAAATATTTCCTCTAATTAATCCCCTTTTAATGTGCATGAATTTCGTGCACCAGGCCACTAGTAATCTAATATTTTTCAAAGGTTTAGTTTGGGAATGCATGGCTTTCAATACAGGAAGGAGTAATGAGAGCTTTAGAAAATAAATTAGTTAAAAAGAATAAAAGCAGTACTACAAGTAGATTTTATATAGGTTTACGCAATAAATGTATCACTGTACACATGTGTAAACACACGCACACACACACACACACATGATCATAAAAGAACAAGACTCTTTCCTCATTAGAGACTACAAGTTCCATAGTTCTTTATTGAGCCACAGGTCACCAGTGACTCCTGATTCCTCAGAGATCTGTTCTGACCTATTTTACTTACATGCACCTCTTTATGGGTCCTTGTGGTAACAGCCATTGTCAAAATGTCCCTCAAATTCTCTGTTGGCTCATTATCTTAATAATGGCTCTTCCCCACTCTACAGGAGTTCATTATCATGGGTAAATTACTTAACCTTGATGAATATCTGCTTGCCCATCTGTAAAATGAGGCTAAAATGGTACTTAGCATATGGGGTTGTCACGAGAACTAAATGCAATAATGCAGTTTCCCAGTACATGGAACTTAAAAAGTGGGCAATTATTATTATTACTAGAGGCCTGGTGCACAAAAATTTTTAACCTTGAATATCTGCTTGCCCATCTGTAAAATGAGGCTAAAATGGTACTTAGCATATGGGGTTGTCACGAGAACTAAATGCAATAATAATGTGGAGTTGGGGCACCCCCTGTAATGCACAGAGCAGGGCGGATCGGGAGGTTACGATGCCACCCTCAGTCATGCTCAGGGTAGGGTCGATTGTTGGGGGGGGACACCACCCCCTGTCACACTCAAGGCCGGGTCGATGGGGAGGTTGCGGCGCCACCCCCTGTCACTCACAGAGCAGGGCCAATCAGGGGGTTGGGGAGCTCCCCCCTGTCATGCACAGAGCAGGGCCCATCAGGGGGTTGAGGAGCTCCTCCCTGTCACTCACAGAGTAGGGCCAATAGGGGAGTAGGGGCACTGCCCCCTGTCATACACAGAGCAGGGCGGATCAGGGGGTTGGGGCGCTGCACCCTGTCACACTCAGGGCAGGGCCAATGGGGAGGTTATGGCTCTACCCTGTCACACACAGAGCAGGGCCCATGGAGGGAGGTTGGGACGCCGCCCTCTATCACCCACAGAGCAGGGCCGATCAGGGGGTTGGGGAGCCGCCAC